>NC_090616.1:3928636-3944352 GCF_004359215.1 Bremia lactucae
TGCGGTTGGAAGGGGTGCGTTAGCCAGGAGTACAACGGCACCCGCTTCCCAGAAATAGATCGTGGTGACTCGAAGAACGAGTACCCGACAGATAAGGACGATCAAAGGCACGTCAAAACGTGTGACCTTTGGATCAGTCTCTAATAAAGAGGGCGGGCCTTCGAACGAGGTGTTCGAGGTCTTCAAAGACGAAATTGCGAAGGCATCCTCAGTTAAAGTGCCCCGGCAAGTCTATAAATCTGCCGAGGAGATAGTAAATCTCCCGGAGATGTCGAGGATCTGCTCCTTGCCGAAATAAATAAAGAAAAGATCCACGAATGCCACAACTTACAAATCAACCAATGGACTGTTGCTCGTCGTCCACAATGGACGAGAGCGTCCTAGAATCGGACTAAAAGAAACGGTCACTGCTCAAGGCTGGGATGCCTTGAGAGACAGACCGTTTCTTGAGGTTCTGTGGAAACATCGCGATGTGTTTCCAAAAGTAGTACCGTGCAGCCTACCAGCAGATAGGGGCGTCGGGCACGAAATTGACCTCGAGCCTGGCACCAAGTATTGTGTGATCAGGCAATGGCTGTTGCTGAAAAGACATATCGATTATATCAATGAGTTCTTCGACAAGCGAGCCAAGGCGGGACAGAGCCATGTTTCATTTTAATTGAGCTTACCCCAATGGCGGTGGCCCACAATACACATACTGTAGGCGGGCACGTCGTAATGCGGCCACGCTCTACTTACACATACACCCTAGCACAGCGAGGAAGCGGTTTAACGTGCTTCTCTTGCGTGCAGTGAGGTAGTTGCGGTGGGTGCGTTAGCGTCCTCACCCAACTCACTAAGTTTTCTGGTTAAGAGTCGTCACGGGAGCGGTCATCCGGCTCCTCGTGCGCACTCACCAAGTATGGATTTATGTTTAATCGCATTAAATATAAATACCTACTTTTACCAATTAATATGTCATCTCTATAGATAACACTTAATATGTATTGCGAGCGTATCTTTCGAGATACCTCGCGTAACGGATGACGCTAGGCGTCATCCCTCCTAATGTGAATGCACCCATGTGCCTCACCTCCACAAGGGTTGTTCACAAATGTGAACCACACCCGAGTGCTGTGTCTAATTACTTTAATTTAGTAATTGACCATCCCCATAAGTACACCAAGTGTACTTAACGGGGACTGCGTAACATTATGGCAACTTTAGCCAGTTACACCATCTCCCTTTAAAAACAAATTAACATTTTTAAATTCGTCAAAGAGGAGCGAGAAACTGCAAACAGCTTTACGCGCCGCTAGTTCACTCAATCACTCTAGCGAACTGTGTTTCCATACACGGCGCCAAAAATGCCACCTAAAAGGGGCCACGTTGGTGGGTCGTCTGCGAAGACGCCCACTCAACCTCACACTAAGCGCACGAGCCGCATTAATTCGCCTGCCGCGTCAAATGCCTTAGTCGAAACGCCGACAGCCACTGCTGCTGTCGCGTTAACAGGGCTAAAGGATACATCCCACTTTAACAGTGAGCATGTTGATCCGTCGCTCATTGTCAACTACAATGAGTCGACACCGTTGCCGTCACCTCATAGTAGTAATGCGGGCAACGAGCTCATGAGGAAAGATGATGGCGCATTATTGTCCATCCAAACTTCTCCCATGGCTCACAGCATGGGGACAGCAGCATTTACGAATGCTGTCTCGTCGTCTGCGCTGGAAAGCGCAGCGATAGGTAATTAGAGCGCTGCCCATAAAGGCGCAGCCGCTTCTCCGTTGGGTATAACCACAACGCCTTATGCTCAGACCATAATCCATAATGGTTCTGACATAGAGATTTCGGAGCCTAAAGCCCCGCCGACGACACGTGAACGTGCTCAGTCGGTGTCACAAGCCAGTCATTTAGAACATGGCTATGTGACGGGTGGCATTCCAAAGATGCCCCCTCCATTTAAATGGCCTCGTTTAAACGGGCCAAGAGCGTCGCTCCTAGAGCGCGCTCTTGTAGACGCACATAATTATTATGGCGTCTTTAAATCATGGAGGGCTCAGGGAAAATCGCTTGGGCGTATATTCCCGATCCCGATCGCGTTGCGTTTAAATGAAAAGCCCGACCAATACGAGGCGAAATTCCTGCGCCGCATTCATCCGCATTCCGATGCGATGAAACAGCGGTCATAGCGAATTAATTTCGCCCGCTTGCGTGTGAAAGACATCATGTGCGGTACTATACCACCTGTTTCTTCTCACAAAGCTACTTCTGCTAGTCCATTTGAGACTAGCGAAGAGGCATCAGCTGGTGCTCCTTTTCATAGGCAGCCACCAAGCCGGGCACATCAATACGTAGGGTATCAATCGGTTCCCAAGTGTCAAAACTCTTCGGGTAACCTTTTCATTGGACGAGGATCTCATACCCTTGCCTCACGGAGCGGTGGGCAAGCAACCTTTTAACAAGGAAGCGTTGATTCCCACCCGCATCCATTTGTGCAGGCGGCGCACGATAAAAATGGCGATCTCGCTTAAATAATCGGGGCTGCCTAACCTTCGTCCGTTCAGTCACATTATGGCGTTAAGCGCTGCTGAACGACGTATTGAGGATCTCGAGGGTCAAGTCTCGCGACTGACCTCGGATCTCGTTGATGTCCGAACTAAGGCTCGTCAGGGTTATGATGCCTGAAGACTCGCTTGGACCTCTTTGAGAGGATAATACTGAGGGAATCGCGTTACTCGCGTGATGTCCCTCGATCTCCAAGTCCTGTTCGTGGTGGGAGGAGTCGGTCCGATAGCTTTCCGCCTTCACCGTCCCCCCTCACCCGAACGACGCTCGACTCACAGTCGGCGTCACCATCGGTCTCCTTAGACGGATGGGGGTATGCGACCTCATTTGGGTCTACATACCGCTTCAGACGACCCACGTAATATACGGGGTCGGACTTCATATACGGGGGAAGGGTGAGCCTATAATTTAGGTCTCCAACCTCTTCTACCACAGTAAAGGGCCCAATGAAACGCGACAACAACTTCGTAGTACCTACAGGTAGTACAGAAATCGCATTTTAGGTAGGGTAGCAGTACTTAATAGTACTTTTTCACCCACTCTAAAGCGTTCATTATTTTTGCGACCATTTCGGTCCACATATTTTTTTTGCTTGTCCTGTGCGCTTGCCATTGCGTCACGGACTTTACGAGTGATGGCTAATCGCTCATCCACAAAGCGTTGAGCCTCGCTCCCCCTTTAGCATCAAACTCGCCTATGACACCGCCGGGAGTTTGGTCATAGGTCGTAGTTTTATTGACCACTGCTAATCTGGCAGGGTCACTAGGGCAAGTTTCAGTCTTTGAGATGATACCCTCATGGGTCATCGTCATATTGACGAAACTATGTCCCTCTTTCGCACCGAGCATAGTGAGAGGCCCTCCCCCACTAAGACTCGGGCTGCACACAAACGAGACTGGCGTCCGAGGATGGCGCAGTTCGTTAATATAAAACGGTGTCTTACCCGTACTGGCGTGGACACTGGTATTTATAGCGAACTCCACAAAGGGCAATTGCTTACTCCACTCTTTGGGAGTTTCTATAGTGCGTAAGACATCCACCACGACCCTATTGGCACGTTCTGTTTGGCCATCGGTCTGGGGATGATCTGCGGTCGACATCTTGAGCTTGCTACCAAGCAGCTCGAACACATGTCGCCAAAAACCAGACGTAAAACTTGGATCCCGGTCCGATACTATGGACTCGGGCATCCCATGTAGTCGGCAAACATGATCCAGGAACAAGAGATGCCTCCTTGCCTGTGATCGATGTTTGACATGGTGCTAAATGAACCATCTTGATCAGTCTGTCTACAAAGACGACTAGCCCCGTCCGACCCTTAACATGAAGTCCGGACTTGCTGACTTTTAACAGTTGGTTGGAATCGGTAGCGGCTTCAGCGGCGCACTGCTGGACGGTGTAGGCTTAATGCACTGTTCGCAGGAGCGAATATAGTTTGCCACCCATCTTTATAGATGTGGTCACCAAAATTTCTCTGACACTCGTAAGAATGTCTTTTCACGGCCCAGATGCCCCCTTGATGGCGCATCATGGAGCTCATGAAGAATCATCAGCTTGAGATCTGTGTCATGAGGCACATAGATTCTTAGGGGGTCACAAGGTGACAGCTGATGCCATAACAGGCCATCGCTGTAGCTAGAGAGATTAAGCTTAGCCTTAAGTGCGACGGAAGG
This sequence comes from Bremia lactucae, assembly GCF_004359215.1. Taxonomy (NCBI): domain Eukaryota; phylum Oomycota; class Peronosporomycetes; order Peronosporales; family Peronosporaceae; genus Bremia; species Bremia lactucae. The sequence continues at coordinate 3,932,860 of NC_090616.1, forward strand.
GTTACATTTCGTCCACCAAAGTGATCCAACAGCAGGCGACAGTGCTCGTCCTGACTGTAGCTCTCCTTTATTTCGGAGGCCAATAAGTTTGTCACGTGGTATGCCTTCATGGCTGCCAACGTTGACGACTCAACTTGTGCCTTAGCACGAGACACACTATCCTGGTGTCTAACCACGAAGTCTGGTCTGCGCGATAAAGCGTCAGCCAAGACATTCGACTTACTCGACTTGTATTTCAACTTTAAAAATTAAATTTAGAGAAGAATGCAAGCCATCTTGCCATTCTAGGCAAGAGGTGCGGTGAGTTTGTTGCGGTCCGCAGTGATGCGTGATCCGTATAAACCACAAATGCTTCGGTGCCCAGTAGGTGCACGCGAAGCTTGACAAGAGCATACTCTATTGAAAGTAGCTCTTTGTCATGCACAATGTAATTCAGATCCGCGGCTTTTAAAAGCCGGGACTGATAAGAGATGACACGGTCAACGCCGTCGTCATCCTTCTTCATGAGCGCGTTGTCGATTGCGAAATAACTTGAATCGCAGACTACGCTCAAAAGCTTATCCGCGTCTGCAATGCCAAGACCGGTGCTTCCATAATAGATTGCTTCACTGATGTGAATTTTATTTTTCGGAGTTTGTATAATATGTATCTAGTTGACCTTTCAATTAAACCCATTCTGCGTCCTTTGTAAGGAGGTCAAATAATGGCTTAGTTTGCTCACCATAATTCTTGCTATACTTATGCAAGTAATAAGCGAGCCCTATGAATTGCGCAAATCCTTCACATGCCGTGGGATTGGCCATTCCTATACTGATTTTACCTTGTCTGGGTCTGCTCGTTCACCATGTATACCTACGATGCAACCCCGCACAGGTATCTAAGGGACCCCTATGAAGCAATTTTGCAAGTTGACTTACAATCTGGCGTCCTTTAGAGTCTGCAACACAGCGTCTAAATGACGCTTCTGCGACTCTATTGCGCACAGCCCGTCCTCGCCCTTCTATGCACGAATACATTGTTAAATTAATGGAGCGCGTAGGCACGATGCTGACGCATCACGGGAGCCACCACTCGGTTGAATGTCGCTGGTGTATTTTTCAAACCTTGGGGCATCACAAGCCACTCCCAAAGCATACCGCATGGGGTGCTTACAGCTGTTTTGGCAACATCGGACTCTCTCGTGAGTACGTGATAGTAGTCATTTTTCAAATTCAACGCGGAAAAGATAGTTGACTTTCCCATGGAGTTCAACAAAACATCTTTCACCGGGATTGGCGTTTGCGCCGGTGTTGTCGCCGTGTTCAGCTTATTGTTAGCATGAACCACGCGCCATCCACCTGTGGCTTTACGCACACAAAAGGTCGGGCTGCAGTTAGGCGATTTGCTTTCACGCATGGCACATGTCTCGCCTTGGCTCGCTTGTCTAAAAACACATCGAGATAATCGACTTGTTCTTTCGGCAACGGCCATTGTCTGGTCACACAATACTTGGTGCCAGGTTCCAGGTCTATTTCGTGCCCGATACCCCTATCTGCTGGTAGGCGGCTCGGCACTTCTTCTGGAAACACATCGCAATATTCCACAGAACCTCAAAGAACGGACTGTCTCTCAAGGCATCCCAGCCTTGAGCAGTAATCTGTTTCTTTTTGTCCGTTTCTAGGACGCTCTCGTCCATTGTGGGCGACGAGCAACAGTCCACCAAGTTCTCTTCTGGAACTGGTGTACCTATTTCGTGAAAATTTTCTTCCTTTAGTTTGTCAAGGAACAGATCCCACGACATTTCTGGTAGTTTTACAATCTGGCAGATTTAATGTCTTGCCGGAGCATCTCAACTGAGAACTTTTACAATCTGGTAGATTTAATGTCTTGCCGGAGCATCTCAACTGAGGATCCGCAATTTTGTATTTGACGGCCTCATACACCTCGTTCAAGGCCCGTCCTCTTTAGTAGGGACTGATCCAAAGGTCACACGTTTTGACGTGCCTTTGATCGTCACAATCTGTCGGGTACTCGTTCTTCGAGTCACCACGGACCTTTTTCTGGGAAGCGGTTGCCGTTGTACTCCTGGCTAACGCACCCCTTCCAACCGCACCAGGCTCTAGGCACTGTGCCGGTTTATGCGACGCATGACTTCTTGTCAGCTTGCCGTCTACGCCACAGGCTCTTGGTTCTGTCCAGGACTATGGGACACATGACTATTTGTCATTGCCCTTTTCACTACCTCAGTCTCCACGAACTGGGTAGGACTTGGTGACGTTTGACATCCCGTCAACGCACCCTCAACTGTGTTCGACACGACATCAGTTGCATAGGCCTCTCGCAGGAGCACATCCTTTCCGGTGTCCTGCGTAGAGCTCGCAACTGTGCGTGTACGCCAGTCTATCCATGGTTGGTACTTTGCCAACCATGGCATGCCTACGATGTGGCCAAACGGAGTCTCCATACCTAGCACTGTGAACCTCTCTTTATAAGAGAAGTCACTAAAACTGAAGGCGAGTACAACTTGAACTCCTTCAGAGTTAACGAGCGCGCCGTTCGCTAAACGAACGGTCGCGTCTTCTCGCTTGCCATCCTGGCAAAGCGACTCAAATATCGCCGTCTCGTTCTTAGAGCTGCGAGTTTCACAAAAATTTGTGATGCACCCGAATCCACTAGGAGGGTCATCACCTGGTCATAGCCTCGTACGTGAGCGCTATAGACCAGCAGGGTTGAGAACCGAAATTTCGAGACCTCAGGGACTGTGCTCCCCATTTGTTCCACATCTCTGAACTTAGAGGAAGCTTCAGAGTCCGCGTCAGTAAGGCATCCCGCGCCTACTGCGCTCTTGAATTTCCCGAACCCCCAATGATTGATGCAGAGTTCATGCGTCTCGCACGCTGGTTCTTGCCATCGCCCTTTGGGAAGGGAGTCCTCTTGCTGGGCGTCTTCGCTCCAGCAGGGACCCTGGCATAGCAGTGAGCCATCGCGTGGTCGCGCTTGCCGCATATAAAGCAGACTACATCTGCATTGCACAACTTTACGGGAGTGGCATCTGTCCTCTCGGCGGACGCCTTATACCAAGCTGTCGCCGAGGCACTATTGTAGGATTGCCGCTCAACTAAGGTGTAACGGGGTCACACGTGACTGGTGTATTGACACACTAAGGATATTTGGACTATGTCATATAGTCGGGAAGTGTGTCAGTACATCATGGAATATAGATGGATACCGTTATGACTCTTTAGGTACGAATGACACGTGTCAGCTTCTCAAGTACGGAATATTGATATTCTGTAGTACTAAATTCGTAGCATTTAATAGCCTGATTTATTACTGTAGTTAGACTGCTAAAAGATCTCAACATATAACAGTTAAGAACTTCTTCTGTGAGTTGCTGTGGCCTTGTCACACCTGGTAGCACTTGTAGTCAATCCCGCGGCCAAGGATAAAATAATCTGGATGGCAATCAGGATGGCTGACACGGAAGACTATATGCCGATCAGGCAGGAATATCCTCACCTTCCCGATGCACATTGGGCGACGCTTGAAAGGATGGTTAGCCTGTTAGGCGGGAAGACTTTGTCGGGTTCCCTTCCCTGACTGCCGACCAACAAAGGGCTCGAGTTGAGCACTTCGAGCGCTACGATTCCTCTCTCATTGCTCACGTGAGTACGGCGGCGCAAGATGCCGCACGTACGGCAATGAGAGCTGAGCACAGGGCGCCTTTTCGACGCCGGCGTCGTTAACGCCGCGTCCAGATATGTCGAAGCCTGTATAGATCCGTTATTTCCACCTTCAACGGGCTTCTGGATCCGGGACAATTTTCCAGTATTTAAATTTGATGCCAATCGAGATTGCGCTGAGTGCAGGCCAGATTCGCGACGCGGGGTCTCAAGTGGCCTTTGCCCTTTCGAACCCTGGGAGGTCGGGCAAGGGCGTGAAGTATGGCCAGAGAGGCGTCTACTCCGGGATACTTTGTCTCGTGGGAGTTCATGGCCTAGGAGATGCGAAGGACATTTCTGATCGCCGACGTGGCCTACCGTCATCGGTCGTTATTCTTGCGGAGCAAGCATACCGGTCCTTACAGGACTATGTCATGGAGCTCCAAAATTTGAGGCCGCCATGGCCGGAGCTCCGTTGGCGGAAGAACTTAAGGTCACGGTAATCATAGAAGGTGACCTAGTCGGTCCTGTAATGGGGCATGATGCACGTCTGTGAATATCGGGGATGATGGTGGTGTGTCGGACTCGCGAGCACACTTAGTCCTTGTGCACGCTCCTGCCGCTTCCGGCATCGCGCGGCAATTCGCAGAGCTGACACGGCACGTGGCTTCTTATTCGAGCGATGTTTGAGCAGCGCGTTGCCAGAAGCTGTGCGACGCAGCTTGCCGAGCAGATTGTTTCGCTCACGATCTTTCGTATCAGAGTTGTTTTCGTCCTAGCGAGCTGACTCTTGTGGAGATGATGCCTTAGTATCCGGTAAGTCATCACGAACGGTGTTTTACAGCTCAAGTGATGTTCTTCGGCGTGCCCGGTGGGCGTCGTGACGTCTGTCGTTGTGGAGACTATATCAGTCGATAGTGTCGTGGCCTGCGAGTGCCCTTGGGGCGTCTTAGGGTAAGTCGTAACTGTAGTGACACGGTGGTTCTGCGTCTGTGGGTGCCAGCGTGGCAAATTCGTTGTGTCACTTCCCTTAGTATCCCCACTCCCCGCAAACGGTGTTTCCTATTTGGGTGTGGGAAGGTGTACCGGGGTCACATGTGTTGGTGTGTTGAAACACTAAGGATATTTTGACTATGTCATATAGTCGGGATGTGTGTCAGTACCTCCGGAAATATTGCTGGGTTACCGATATGACTCATTTAGGTACGAATGACACGTGTCGGCTCCTTAAGTACGGAATATTGAAATTCAGTAGTATTAAATTAGTAGCATTTAGTTACTTAATTTATTACTGTAGTTAGGCTGCTAAAAAAAATATCTCAACATGTAACAGTTTAGAACTTCCTCTGTGAGTTGCTGTGTGACCCTGTCACACATCGCCTATAAGCGTTCACGAGGTCCGCGCTGTCCTTCACGAGGCGGTTTACTGGTTCCCACGTATTATGGGCCTTTGAGTAGCCACGTCACTTTAACTAGAACTCCTGCCGTCCCGCCTGACGGCGATGTCCGACCAAATTTTCCACATGGAAGTATCTCTCCCCGTCGAGACCCAACAAGGGTTGAGGAGGACGGATCATACCACCATGGTTCATCGCGGTCGTCTGGATAGTTACGACATTTTCAGAGCTCACTAGCTTCCTGCCAGGATCGTTTGGGGATCGTCGAGACGACCTATCTGCCTTAAGGTATCTTGTCCGCGTGTTTGAGGACCATGATCATGCGGATGATCGTCGTGTGAAACATTGTCAGGAATCACAGAGCCGACAACGACATCGCTTGGAGCAGCTTGCGACTCAGCTCGACGACAGGATCGGGTATTTGACTGCGACGATGGACAAGGACTTGAATAACCATCAGCGTTGGCTGGTTCCGTTGTTTAATCGGGCGGAGATCCATGAGCGCCACCTTGCGAGATCAACGCAGCTCCTGCACCTCTCTCGCGCCATTCTGCGTACCTCTTGGGTCATCCGTCGTACGCACTCCATTGGGATGACTCATCCACGCAAACATTGCGAAGCTCATCCTCCAAAACATTGTTGACCCGTTCGGTCTGACCATCCGTCTGCCGATGATCCGCAGTCGACATATCCAGTCGAGTTCCCATCAGTCGAAAAAAATGCTGCCAAAAGGCGGACACAAACCAAGGATCTCGATCACTCACGAAAGACTCCGGAAGTCCGTGATAGCAAAACACGTTGTCGATGTACAGCTATGCCGCCTGCGCTGCCGTAATGCTTCGGCGAACCACCACTAGTCGCACCATCTTGCTGAGGCGACACACGAATATCAAAATGCCCTTATGGCTATACTAATCCGCCGGAAGGCCGAAGATGGGGTCCATGCACACTAAGCGTCAGCAGTCCACTGGGACTGGAAAACTCTGTAGCGGTGCTGCCGAAGACGGCAGAGGCTTCACTCGTTGACAAGTCTTGACATACGACCGGACCCTCTTGTACATTTGGAGCCACCATAAGTCAGGTGCCACAGACGTATACGTCTTTTCGCGCCCCAAATGTCCACTATGGGCGTAACATGTGCCTCATAGAGCATCCGGTGACATAAGTCTTCGTCGTTAGGGACGACCACGCGTGTTTCATCCCCCGGATTCTTACTGTACAACAGGAGTCCATCGAACAGACTATACCGATGGAGATGTGCCTGCTGGCGCTTCGAAGAGGCGCTCAACGACTCGACAACCCCTTAAAAATCCGGGTCTTGGACAAACGCCTTGCGTTTAAGCTCGAACACTGCTGATTCAAGGTGCACAACGGGTGCCAGTTCGTAATTAGGACGTCTCGACAGGTCGTCCGCTAGCACATTCTGCTTTCCTGGCTTGTAAGTCACCGTAAAGTTGTATTCCACAAAGAATGACAACCATCGCGCCATGCGCTGTGACAAATGTGGCGACTGAGTCGGCATCCTCAACGAGGCATGGTCTGTGTAGACGACAAAGGGTTTGCTGCCCAGCAGGTGAACCCGAAACTTGACAAGAGCGTACTTCATTGCGAGAAGTTCCTTGTCGTGCACTGAATAATTCTTCTCAGCGGCTTTAAGCTACCGCAATACCGAAATGATATTACCCGCTCATTACCATTGGCATCCAGCTGCAACAGAGCACAGCCAATGCCAAAGTCTGATGCATCACACACCATACTAAATGGACGACCTTCACTAACGTGTCGCCGAGCGACATCGCCTTCTTGAGCAATAGTGACCGCAGAACTATTCTGTGCGCCCACGGTTGCGACTTCCGATGTAAAAGGAAACACGACTCCTTCATTTACGCGTCGCACAGCGACAGCGACTTCCTGAGCAGTAGTGACCACACTATCGCTTGCTCAACCACCCTTGATCGTAACTTTCGTTGTGGAGGCTGACCCAGCCTCAACACCTACTATAGCCCCAGTCGATACTCGACGGCCTTCTTCATGCACCACCTCCGCCGAACCGGCAAGGAGGCGTTCCAAACGTGGAATGCGATGTTCGCGCACAAATCCATCGCGTGACTAAGAGGGGACATTACCCACCTAGGCTCGTTCTACGAGTGGTTTGTGACGAGCACCCACGGTGCGACTACGCCAGTCGATACATGGTCTATGCTTCATAAGCCATGGTATACCAAGCATTAGATCATACTGATCGTCCATATCCAAGACAATGAACGGTTATTCACAGTCAAACTCATCAAATTTGATTATTAAGAGTGAGAAAACCTTACGAGTCGAAACGATCGATCCTGTCGCTAGGAGAACGGGCACCTTGCTGTTGCTCTTCGAGTATTCAATAGCCTTGGCCTGCAACGCTTGATTCTTCTTTCCAGTGGCCTTAGTTGCGAAGCCGTACAACGTGCCCGAGTCAATCAAGACCGTCAATGGGTCTTCGTACTCCTTCACCTTAGCGGTAACCACCACCAACCACCACCAACCACCACCAAGTTTGACCGCACAGCGGCCACAGACAAACACAACAGTCTTGTCCCCGAGACTAAATCTCCAGGAGTGGAGGAGGCAACCTTCCTCCTTTTTGAGAGCGATTCACCTCCCAGTAGGACGCCCCGCACCTATTGAGAGACTTGTCCCCCGACTTTATAACGCTCACTGCATTCAGAGTTTGCTTTGTCGAGCAGCTTGCCATGGGCCACATTTTAATGCTTCTTGGGGTAGTTTCGATAATGCCCAAGCGCATTACACTCGAAAAAGCGGCCACCGGCCCTCGAATTTCCCCAGCGTGAACGCGCCCGTTCGGCCGATGAAAATCTCCATGGGGGTGGGGCCTTCGGCGAATTTCGTCGACCCGACGTGGCCCTGGGCCGATTTTGTGCAGTGGTCTTCCAGCAAAGCTATATGCATAGCTTCGTTGAACGTAGTCGCTTGGCTGCGAAAGAGTTCATTGCGAACAGGACCGACTAGGTCACCTTCTATGATTACCGTGACCTTAAGTTCTTCCGCCAACGGAGCTCCGGCCATGGCGGCCTCCAAATTTTGGAGCTCCATGACATAGTCCTGTAAGGACCGGTATCCTTGCTCCGCAAGAATAACGACCGATGACGGTAGGCCACGTCGGCGATCAGAAATGTCCTTCGCATCTCCTAGGCCATGAACTCCCACGAGACAAAGTATCCCAGAGTAGACGCCTCTCTGGCCATACTTCACGCCCTTGCCCGACCTCCCAGGGTTCGAAAGGGCAAAGGCCACTTGAGACCCCGCGTCGCGAATCTGGCCTGCACTCAGCGCAATCTCGATTGGCATCAAATTTAAATACTGGAAAATTGTCCCGGATCCAGAAGCCCGTTGAAGGTGGAAATAACGGATCTATACAGGCTTCGACATATCTGGACGCGGCGTTAACGACGCCGGCGTCGAAAAGGCGCCCTGTGCTCAGCTCTCATTGCCGTACGTGCGGCATCTTGCGCCGCCGTACTCACGTGAGCAATGAGAGAGGAATCGTAGCGCTCGAAGTGCTCAACTCGAGCCCTTTGTTGGTCGGCAGTCAGGGAAGGGAACCCGACAAAGTCTTCCCGCCTAACAGGCTAACCATCCTTTCAAGCGTCGCCCAATGTGCATCGGGAAGGTGAGGATATTCCTGCCTGATCGGCATATAGTCTTCCGTGTCAGCCATCCTGATTGCCATCCAGATTGTTTTAATCCTTGGCCGCGGGATTGACTACAAGTGCTACCAGGTGTGACAGGGTCACAGCAACTCACAGAAGAAGTTCTTAACTGTTATATGTTGAGATCTTTTAGCAGTCTGACTACAGTAATAAATCAGGCTATTAACTGCTACGAATTTAGTACTACAGAATATCAATATTCCGTACTTGAGAAGCCGAAACGTGTCATTCGTACCTAATGAGTCATAACGGTATCCATCTATATTCCATGATGTACTGACACACTTCCCGACTATATGACATGGTCCAAATATCCTTAGTGTGTCAATACACCAGTCACGTGTGACCCCGTTACACCTTAGTTGAGCGGCAATCCTACAATAGTGCCTCGGCGACAGCTTGGTATAAGGCGTTGGCCGAGAGGACAGATGCCACTCCCGTAAAGTTGGGCAATGCAGATGTAGTCTGCTTTAAATGCGGCAAGCGCGACCACATGATGGCTCGCTGCTATGCCAGGGTCCCTGCTGGAGCGAAGACGCCCAGCAAGAGGACTCCCTTCCCAAAGGGCGATGGCAAGAATCAGCATACGAGACGCATGAGTTTTGCATCGACCACTGAGGATTCGTAAAATGCAGGAGCGGGTAGGCGCGGTATGCCCTACTGACGCGGACTCTGAAGCTTCCCATAGTTCAGAGTTGTCGAACAAGTGGTTAGCATAGTCGCTGAGGTACCGAACTTTCGGCCCTCAACCCTGCTGGTCTATAGCGCTCAAGTACGAGGCTATGACCAGGTGATGACCCTCCTAGTGGATTCGGGTGCATCACAAATTTTTGTAGAACTCGCAGCTCTAAGAACGAGACGGCGATATTTGAGTCGCTTTGCCAGGATGGCAAGCGAGAAGACGCGACCGTTCGTTTAGCGAACGGCGCGCTCGTTAACTCTGAAGGAGTTCAAGTTGTACTCGCCTTCAGTTTTAGTGACTTCTCTTATAAAGAGAGGTTCACAGTGCTAGGTATGGAGACTCCGTTTGGCCACATCGTAGGCATGCCATGGTTGGCAAAGTACCAACCATGGATAGACTGGCGTACACGCACAGTTGCGAACTCTACGCAGGACACCGGAAAGGATGTGCTCCTGCCTGAGGCCTATGCAACTGATGTCGTGTCGAACACAGTTGAGGGTACGTTGACGGGATGTCAAACGTCACCAATTCCTACCCAGCGCGTGGAGACTGAGGTAGTAATAGGACGATGACAAGTAGTCATGCGTCCGAAAAAAAAGTCCTGCACAGAGCCGAGAGCTTGTGATAGTAGACGGCGAGCTGACAAGAAGTCATGCGTCGCATAAACCGGCACAGTGCCTAGAGCCTGGTGCGGTTGGAAGGGGTGCGTTAGCCAGGAGTACAACGGCAACCGCTTCCCAGAAAAAGGTCCGTGGTGACTCGAAGAACGAGTACCCGACAGATTGTGACGATCAAAGGCACGTCAAAACGTGTGACCTTTGGATCAGTCCCTACTAAAGAGGACGGGCCTTGAACGAGGTGTATGAGGCCGTCAAATACAAAATTGCGGATCCTCAGTTGAGATGCTCCGGCAAGACATTAAATCTACCAGATTGTAAAAGTTCTCAGTTGAGATGCTCCGGCAAGACATTAAATCTGCCAGATTGTAAAACTACCAGAAATGTCGTGGGATCTGTTCCTTGACAAACTAAAGGAAGAAAATTTTCACGAAATAGGTACACCAGTTCCAGAAGAGAACTTGGTGGACTGTTGCTCGTCGCCCACAATGGACGAGAGCGTCCTAGAAACGGACAAAAAGAAACGGTACACTGCTCAAGGCTGGGATGCCTTGAGAGACAGTCCGTTCTTTGAGGTTCTGTGGAATATTGCGATGTGTTTCCAGAAGAAGTGCCGAGCCGCCTACCAGCAGATAGGGGTATCGGGCACGAAATAGACCTGGAACCTGGCACCAAGTATTGTGTGACCAGACAATGGCCGTTGCCGAAAGAACAAGTCGATTATCTCGATGTGTTTTTAGACAAGCGAGCCAAGGCGAGACATGTGCCATGCGTGAAAGCAAATCGCCTAACTGCAGCCCGACCTTTTGTGTGCGTAAAGCCACAGGTGGATGGCGCGTGGTTCATGCTAACAATAAGCTGAACACGGCGACAACACCGGCGCAAACGCCAATCCCGGTGAAAGATGTTTTGTTGAACTCCATGGGAAAGTCAACTATCTTTTCCGCGTTGAATTTGAAAAATGACTACTATCACGTACTCACGAGAGAGTCCGATGTTGCCAAAACAGCTGTAAGCACCCCATGCGGTATGCTTTGGGAGTGGCTTGTGATGCCCCAAGGTTTGAAAAATACACCAGCGACATTCAACCGAGTGGTGGCTCCCGTGATGCGTCAGCATCGTGCCTACGCGCTCCATTAATTTAACAATGTATTCGTGCATAGAAGGGCGAGGACGGGCTGTGCGCAATAGAGTCGCAGAAGCGTCATTTAGACGCTGTGTTGCAGACTCTAAAGGACGCCAGATTGTAAGTCAACTTGCAAAATTGCTTCATAGGGGTCCCTTAGATACCTGTGCGGGGTTGCATCGTAGGTATACATGGTGAACGAGCAGACCCAGACAAGGTAAAATCAGTATAGGAATGGCCAATCCCACGGCATGTGAAGGATTTGCGCAATTCATAGGGCTCGCTTATTACTTGCATAAGTATAGCAAGAATTATGC
>NC_090616.1:3946032-3956708 GCF_004359215.1 Bremia lactucae
ATGGTGCATTTAGCACCATGTAAGACATCGATCACAGGCAAGGAGGCAGCTCTCTTGTTCCTGGATCATGTTTACCGACTACACGGGATGCCCGAGTCCATAGTATCGGACCGGGATCCACGTTTTACGTCTGGTTTTTGGCGACATGTGTTCGAGCTGCTAGGTAGCAAGCTCCACATGTCGACCGCAGATCATCCCCAGACCGATGGCCAAACAGAACGTGCCAATCGGGTCGTGGCGGATGTCTTACGCACTATAGCAACTCCCAAAGAGTGGAGCAAGCAATTGCCCTTTGTGGAGTTCGCTATAAATAACAGTGTCCACGCCAGTACGGGTGAGACACCGTTTTATATTAACGGACTGCGCCATCCTCGGACGCCAGTCTCGTTTGTGCGCAGCCCGAGTCTTAGTGGGGGAGGGCCCCTCACTATGCTCGGTGCGAAAGAGGGACATAGTTTCGTCAATATGACGATGACCCATGAGGGTATCATCTCAAAGACAGAAACTTGCCCTAGTGACCCTGCCAGTTTAGCAGTGGTCAATAAAACTACGCCTTATGACCGACCTCTTGGCGGTATCATAGGCGAGTTTGATGCTAAAAGCGTGAGCGAGGCTCAACGCTTTGTGGATGAGCGATTAGCCATCACACGTAAAGTCCGTGACGCAATGGCAAGCGCACAGGACAAGCAAAAAAAATATGTGGACCGAAATGGTCGCAAAAATAATGAACGCTTTAGAGTGGGTGAAAAAGTACTATTAAGTACTGCTACCCTACCTAAAATGCGATTTCTGTACTACCTGTAGGTACTACGAAGTTGTTGTCGCGTTTCATTGGGCCCTTTACTGTGGTAGAAGAGGTTGGAGACCTAAATTATAGGCTCACCATTCCCTTGTATATGAAGACGCATCCCGTATTTTACGTGGGTCGTCTAAAACGGTATGTAGACCCATTGAGGTCTCATATCCCCATCTGGCTAAGGAGACCAATGGTGACGCCGACTGTGAGTCGAGCGTCGTTCGGGTTAGGGGGACGGTGAAGGCGAATGCTATCGAACCGATAGTAACGCCGACTGTGAGTCGAGCGTCGTTCGGGTGAGGGGGACGGGGAAGGCGAAAAGCTATCGGACCGATTCCTCCCACCACGAACAGGACTTGGAGAGCGAGGGACATCACCCGTGTAACGCGGATCCGTCAGCATTATCCGTTCGAAAAGGTCCAAGCGAGTCTTCAGATGTTCATAACCCTGACGAGCCTTCGCTTTGATAATTCAACGAGATCCGAGGTCAGTCGTGAGACTTGACCCTCGAGATCCGCGATACGTCGTTCAGCAGCGTTTAACGCATGCGACTGAACGGACGAAGGTAAGGCAGCCGCGAGTAAGTGGCCGAGATCGCTACTCCTATCGGGCGCCACCTGCACTGATGGATGCGGGTGGGAATCAACGCTTCCTTGTTGGAAGGTTGCTTGCCCACCGCTCCGTGAGGCAAGGGTATCAGATTCTTGTCTAATAGAGAGGTAGCCCAAATCTCGACTCTTGGGAACCGATCGATACCCTACGTATTGATGTGCCCGGCTTGGTGGCTACCTGTAAAAAGGAGCACCAGCTGAGGCCTCTTCGCTAGTCTCAAATAGACTAGCAGAAGTAGCATAGTGAGAAGAAACAGGGGGTACACTACCGCCGATGATTTCTTCACACGCAAGCGCAAGCGGGAAAAATTAATTCGCTGCGACCGCTATTTCATTGCATCGTGGTGCGGTTGAAAGCAGCGCGTGAATTCCGCCTCGTACTCGTCGAGTGTTTCATTTGAACGCACCACGACCGGGATAGGGAAAATCACCCAAGCGATTTCCCTGAGCCCTCCATGATTTGAAAACGCCATAATAATTATGTGCTTCTAGAATAGCGCGCTCTAGGAGTGACGCTCTTGGCCCGTTCAAACGAGGCCCTTTAGATAGAGGGGGCATCTTTGGTATGCCAACCGTCACAAAGCCACATTTTAAACGACTGGCTTGTGACCGCGACTGAGCACGTCACGTGTCGTCGGTGGGGCTTTAGGCTCAGAATCCTCTATGTGAGAACCCTTGTGAATAATGGTCGGAGCAATAGACGTTGTGGTTTTTTACCCAACGTAGAAGCGGCTGCGCCTTTCTGGGTAGCGCTCTCATTAATGGTCGCTGCGCTAGACAGCGTAAACGACGAGATAGCATTGGAAAACTTTGTTGTCTCCATGTGATTGAGTGGGTGCCTTCGCAAACGACTTACAAACATTGCCGCTTCTAGTGGCATCTTTGGCGCCGTATATGTGAATACAGGTCGCTAGAGTGACTGAGAAAACTAAGCCGCGCGTAAAGCAGCTCGCAGTTCCGCGTTCCTCTTTGGTATATTTCAAATGTAAATTTATTCTTAAATGGGGTGGTGGTGTAACGGGCTAAAGTTACCCTTATCTTATATCTTACACTATCACCGTTAAGTACACAAGTGTACTTAAAGGATGGTCAATCACTTAAGTAATGTTATTGGACCTACCACTTGGGTGTGGTTTACATTGTGATCCGCCCTTGTGTATGTGATGCCACTGAGGGCATTCACATTAGCGGGGATGACGGCTAGCGTCATCCGTCACGCGAGATATCTAGAAAAATATGTTTGCAATATATATTAGTGGTTTCTAGAGATGACCGATTTAACATAAATCAGTCTGAAAACTACTTCCTACTTGGTTAGTGCGCACGAGGAGCCTTATTATCGCTCCGGTGACGACACATATACCAAAGTACTTAGTGCGTTGGGTGAGGTCGCTAAGCCACCCACCACAGCAAACTCACTGCACGCGAGAGTAGACGGTCAAACCTGCTTCCTCGCTGTGCTAGGGTGTGTGCTTAAGCAGAGCGTGGCCGCATCAAGACGTGCCCACCCACAATGATGGTATATGAAAATGTTGCACGACCTGTAACAGTAGTCACATCTATAACAAGAGGCGAATATCTGATATTCGTATTCTGACCTACAACATACAAGCTTGCGGCTGCTGACTCCGGATATGAGAGCGACATGAAAGTTTTTGATAATGTTGTACGACCAATAATAGTAGTCATATCTATAACAAGAAGCGAACAATTTAAAGAGGCGAATATTCGATACGAGTTTTCCTTATTGATCTTCCTTCTTGATGACAACCAGATCGTTCTCGTGCATACATCTTTAATTGCTGCGCTATGCTCTTTTGTACCGCTTCGCATCGCTCATTTAAAGCCATGTTTCAAGCACATTGATCCTAGCACCATGGCTCTGACCAACAATATACAAATATGCGGCTGTCAACTCGGGGAATGTAGCGGCATGAATGTTTCTGATAACATATTTCGACCAGTATTAGCAAGCACACCCATGACAAGAGGCGAGCGATTTAAAAAAACAAATATGATTTATTAGTGTTCCTTATTTATCTTCCTTCTGAAAGACACGTGTGTTCGTTCAGGTCGTCCTCGTGCAGACACCTTTAATTGCTGCGCTATTTCCATTTGTACCGTTCGCAATTCGCTCATTTGACGTCATGTTTCCGACGTTCAGAGCCTAGCACCATGGCTCTCACCCACAATATACAAACTTGCGGCTAGCGACTTCGGTTATAAGAGATACGTGGAAGTATTGGCTTACGACCAGTAATAGTAGTCACACCGAAAAGCAAGTAAGGGGATGATTTTAAGAGGCCAATATCTGATGGAGGTGTGCTTATTGAACTCCTTTAGGGGTGACAAGTGTGTTCGTTCATATTGCCTCGCGCAGACACCATTAATTGCTGCGCTATGCCTTTTTGTACCGCTTCGCATCGCTCATTCAAAGCCATGTTTCAAAAATTTGAGCCTAGAGTCATAGCTCTGACCCACAATCTACGAATTTGGTGCTACCAACTCGGGAAACGAGTGCGGCATGAAAGTTTCTAAAATGGTGTCTGACCAGTTTATTTTTAACATCTTGCCCAGTTGAATTCCCTGGCATACGCTTGGACCAGCTGATTTGATTAGCTCTTTTGCGTCCTTTATCATGCCATAACTGATCATACAGCGTGACAATAGTCGAACCATGATCCATCCGCGCGTGTAGACTCTTATTGTGTGCTGCTGTTGCCATATCTGCTGGAAATTGCGGTGTGCGTAGCCAGTATAGTCCATCTGCAAGGGCAGCAGTTGGCATCACTTGTTTTGAGCTTTTGCATGCAAGGTGCGTACTTGCACCATTAAACACGACTTGAAACTTGCCACTTTTGTTGATTGCGGTACTGATAGCAGATTCATGTCATCTTCGTTACACATCACACGTCCTTGATCTCAATGATCTGCTCGCTACCGTCGGACGAAGTAATTCACTAGACAATATTTCCAACACCCTTAATTTCAGCTTTGTTGCCATTAGCCACCGACAGCAGACCTTCCTTGCTCATTCACCGTAGCCAGTTTTTCCTTATAGTCGAAAATGTGGTGCGTAGCTGCAATGTCAACCGCCCACATTTCTGCCGTATTCTTGTTCGTTATAGGTCGATGTTCCACCGAACAGCATAATCTATACGATCGAAGTCGTCCTCGTAGCTGCTGTTCCACCATTACACGTTGTTTGCTACGCGTCAACGAGAACTTTGCCGCGTCGAGCAATTTAATTTTCAGCTGGTCTAGCAGCTTTCTACCGTATGCCCCAATACATACAGTAAATCACTGGCAAGGTTCACGCTCAGCTCTGAAAGCTTTGACTGACACTTCAAATTTTACGTCGCCATTTTCTCGTCTGCTCTCTTGATATACTCGTTCGTTAGCACTCTCACGACATCTCTATCGCAATTCCGCGCTGTTTATCTCCATATTTAGTACTACATGTTCGCAGCTCTTGGGCAGGCAATAAGCAGATCGCCAATTCCTCGTCCTCCATCTTAGCGCCAATACTGCTGAGCATAACGCTGACGTTCAGAGCGTCATTACAATGATGCATCACATTGTCGCCTTCCACCATCTTCATAATGATCAACTGTCGCTTCAGGTAGATGCAACGAGCCTTCTGCGACCCATCATAAAGCGGCCAAGTAGATGCGACGAGCCTTCTGCGACCCACCGTGAAGCGGCCTCAAGCGCGCCCATGCAACCCAGGCTTCCTCGCAGTCGTCAATTACATGATGATAGTCCGCAACCATGTAGAGCACGATCAGACCGAAGACGACATTTTTTTCTTTTTATTTAGCTTGCTTTTATATAGTCCTCCTTTTCTAGGAGTTAAAGAAGATCTATGGTTGTGGGGCAGTTATTTGTGCCGAGACTGTAAAATCAAAGTGAGTATATTTATTCCCTTAAAACTTATATTTAAAGCTGAATTCATAATTATTTTGTTATTAAGCCGTTTGTTTTATCCACTATGCAATATGAGCTACTTTTTGGCCTTTCTGGCGACGTTTTTTTTTCGTATTTTAGTAATAGAATCTTTACCGTATAAGATTTAAATATCTTATAAGTCTTAATCATACGTACAACTGATGCAAAATAGGATCTATGCTATTAAAATTAAACATTCGTTTCGTATCAAGTCTTGTGATTACCGAGATTCTTTCTTGGGATATAATGACAAAACACCAATTTTAAAATTAATTATTCTCACTAAAATTTAACGTGTGTTCATGAACTGGGTTGTTCGTGATACAACTCGCTAAGAGTCGTATGTGCTGGGCATAAGCGTGAGCATTTCGCTTGCCTTGCTTGAGTTTCGGAAGCTCTGATCGAGCTCTGAACTCAGCCCTAGGCGGTTCAAACGTCTGTTTGAGCCGGACTTTAGAAGCCTCTAGCGACCCAAAGATATATGGGTCGCGAAACTTCAGGTTTAGTGCCCAAGTTTTGGCACGACCTGCCAAATTTGACTGAGCAAATGCGACTTGCATTTGCTCGTCGACAGTGTGACGAGCCCTTATAGCATCATCCAACTCGACAAACCATCTTAAGAGGAGTCTTCTTCGACTTTCCAATACTTAGAGAAGTCTATCTTTAAGGTTTTGTGACGACGCGTGTGCGTCATTCCAGGTACAGGGGTCTGTACCTGTTGTTACCTCAACAGTTCTGCATGCTGAGAGCCGAGGCTACCCTCTCCTTTGCCTCGTCAAGTTCATGTTGTATGAACTTGGCGATGGCTGAATGGAGGGCATCTCTGTCCCAACCGGACATCATGGCTAAGATGGCATCATTCCTTACGGTCGAACTCATTTGTTCGACCGTACTCCTTTTTTGTCACTTAGAAAGGAGTAGTTGTCACTCGAAAAACGTGTTGTGTATTTCCACTATCATCTAACATGCCCTCCATGTTAGATAATGGAGCTGTGGTCCTTGGACGGACTACAAAGTGCTACCAGGTGTAACGGGGCGTTGCCGACTTGTACCGCTTCAGTACAAGTCTACTTCGCACTGCTTCAATACAAGTCCACTTCGCACTGCTTCAGTGCGAGTAGTGCGTCACGTCACTTCACGTACTTTAGTACGCGCAAAAAAAAGAATCTCTTTAACACACTTGCTATAATGAGGGTTGAAAGTAAACTGTATTTAATATGAGGAAGTTCTTCTGTTTTGTATTTCTTCTATCTTTTTATACTAATTTAATTATAAACTAATACTAAACATGTAATAAAGTCTTATCTTTTTTTTCTTTACGCGCGTTCAGTGCTGACTGGACTGCGGGGCAAGTAGATATAATGGCCTAGATCTACCAATGGATAAGCTTTGAGAATTTTACTACATAAAGTTATATTCTCCAAATTTTATCTACCTTTTAGGTAATATATTAATTAACAACCTTTAAGTGTTAATTTCATGAAACGATACACCCCGTTACAAGGTGCCTCGATGAAGATCATAAGGAAAACTTGTATCGGATATTTGCTTCTTTGAATCGTTCGCCTCTTGTTTTAGATGTGACAACTATTACTGTTCGTACACAATTCCTCGTTGTACAGTCCGATGGCTTTCAGACACGCAAGCATCTCATCGTGTATTTGCTCGCGACCGTCAGCCATGATGCACACTCAATAGTTTTGCCAAGCGTCTTCCCCTGCAAAGAAATTTCTCTTATCTTTGATATGTTGGTCCACGAGATAAGCCAAATTCTAGGCAAGCCTTGTGAGCGTCCCCTGAAGCTGTCGAAGTTGGTGAGGCAGATCAGTCTCACATCGCAAATGTTTGATTTATGAACATATGTGCATTTTATTTTTATGCGTTCTGATTGGCTATATGTATCGGTGTACCAATAGCAAAGGGGGCTTATTTTAACGAGATAAAACTACATGCAACCAAATTCTTGCATGATGTATATCCGGATCTGAGAGCGGCATGGAAGTATTTTATGCTTTATTACGATAATAGTGGTGCTCAGTGATACTTATTTGAGCACACGCTGCAGCTTTCTGCGAAAGGAAAGAGTTGTCCCCTCTCCTAACGATTTTTGCTCTGAAGGATCGTAAGGGCAGTAAACTTGACCCGCACCACTAGTACTTCAATGCATTTGCGGAACAGATTCAGCCGAAGTTCACAGCACTGATAGATCGCGATATTTTACCTGTATTACTGCTCAATACGGCATTTTCGTTTTTTTATGCCGGTAACCTTCTTTTTATGCATGATCGTTACGATTTAAAGCTGAGTACGATCCAAAAGTGCTGCATCATTACTAGTGTTTAAGCTGTCGCAAGATCCGTATACTCCACGTGCTGTATCGCTTGGGAATTAAAGACAAGCTATATTTGTTTTAGACGTCTTTATCTTCTGTTACAGCGTCATCTGGAGGAGCTTCTGCAGTCTCACACTCTAATTGTGCCTCGGTGTTGTGCAATCTTGTCAATCCTCCTTTTTCAAGTCTTCCAGCTAATGCCTCCATATGCGATAGCACAGTACAACACATCTAACCGATTGGTAAAAATGCAGCTCCTGTATCCATGCACACGGAAAATAATAGTTTCGAGAGCAACGCGCAATCGCACACCAATTGTCGCGCCCATTAAGCCACAGGCATCACAGCGAACATAACGACTACGAAGCCTGGCCTTGCTGCACTTGTGCAGCACACCTCAGCATCTTCGTGCATTCCGTCGACCAGAGCACACAATTCACATGCACCCACGTCTTGAATTCGGTATACACCAAACTGGTCTCCATCTATACAAGAGATGAACAAACGCCAATAGTGCAGCACAGCTCACAGCTTCCGATACATGACACAATATCGAGCTAGCGTTCTTGCGTGTGTTGATTTCAAGGGCTTGTTTCGAATGAAAGCTTTGAGTCTTACGAGCCTGACGTCGTGCCGCAGCACGTGGTCCTCGCATATACCGCTTAAACCGCAGATACCGATTCGCCTTACGTAACAGCCAGTCGGGCACGACCACTTTATTTGCATCCAGCTCTTGCTGCTTGATCACTCAATACCAGTCGCTTTGGAAATTTAAACTTCGATATGCAAACGTGCGAAGACATTCTTTCATATATTGCACGACATACGAATACACGGGCGTATAGTCGGCCAAACGCTTTCAGTGCTTTACCTGCTCCAGCTGTCTGTGCGTTTTGTAGGCGGGCACGTCTTTAATGCAGCCACGCTCTACTTAGACACACACCCTAGCACAGCGAGGAAGTATTTTTTTCCTTTGTTTTATTATTTAACCTGCTTCTCTTGCGTGCAGTGAGGTAGTTGTGGTGGGCGCGTTAGCGACCTCTCCCAACACACTAAGTACTCTGGTTATGTGTCGTCACGGGAGCGGTAATCCGGCTCCTCGTGCGCACTTACCAAGTAGGAAGCAGTTTTCAGGCTGATTTATATTTAATCGTATTAAATAAAAATACCTATATTTACCAATTAAAACGTCATCTCTATAGATAACACTTAATATGTATTGCAAGCGTATCTTTCTAGATACCTCGCGTAACGGATGACGCTAGCCGTCATCACGGATGACGCTGGGCGTCTTCCCTCGTAATGTGAATGCATCCATGTGCATTACATACACAAGGGTTGGTCTACCACCCCCTTAAGTACACCAAATGTACCTAACGGGGACTGTGTAACATTAGGCCAACTTTAGCCCGTTACACCACCCCCTCTTAAAAAACGAATTTACATTTATAAATTCGTCAAAGAGGAGAGAGGAATTGCGAGCAGCTTTACACGCCGCTAGTTCACTCAATCACTCTAGCGCACGTGTTTCCATACACGGCGCCAAAGATGCCACCTAAAAGGGGCCACGTTGGTGGATCGTCTGCGAAGACGCCCACTCAACCTCACACTAAGCGCACGAGCCGCGTTAATTCGCCTGCCGCGTCAAATGCCTTAGTCGAAACGCCGACAGCCACTGCTGCTGTCGCGTTAACAGGGCTAAAGGATACATCCCACTTTAACAGTGAGGATGTTGATCCGTCGCTCATTGTCAACTACAATGAGTCGACACCGTTGCCGTCACCTCATAGTAGTGATGCGGACAACGAGCTCATGAGGAAGATGGATGGCGCATTATTGTCCATCCAAACTTCTCTCTTGGCTCACAGCATGGGGACAGCAGCATTTACGAATGCTGTCTCGTCGTCTGCGCTGGAAAGCGCAGCGATAGGTAATTAGAGCGCTGCCCATAAAGGCGCAGCCGCTTCTCCGTTTGGTATAACCACAACGCCTTATGCTCAGACCATAATCCATAATGGTTCTGACATAGAGGATTCGGAGCCTAAAGCTCCGCCGACGACACGTGAACGTGCTCAGTCGGTGTCACAAGCCAGTCATTTAGAACGGGCTATGTGACGGGTGGCATTCCAAAGATGCCCCTCCATCTAAATGGCCTCGTTTAAACGGGCCAAGAGCGTCACACCTAGAGCGCGCTCTTGTAGACGCACATAATTATTATGGCGTCTTTAAATAATGAAAGGCTCAGGGAAAATCGCTTGGGCGTATTTTCCCGATCCCGGTCGTGTAGCGTTCAAATGAAGCGCCCGACCAATACGAGGCGGAATTCCTGCGCCGCATTCATCCGCATTCCGATGCGATGAAACAGCGGTCGCAGCGAATTAATTTCGCCCGCTTGCGTGTGAAAAAGATATCATGGGCGGTACTGTACCCCCTGTTTCTTCTCACAACGCTACTTCTGCAGGTCCATTTGAGACTAGCGAAGAGGCCTCAGCTGGTGCTCCTTTTCATAGGCAGCCACCAAGCCGGGCACATCAATACGTACGGTATCGATCGGTTCCCAAGAGTCAAAACTCGGGCTACCTCTCTATTAGACAAGAATCTGATACCCTTGCCTCACGGAGCGGTGGGCAAGCAACTTTCCAACAAGGAAGCGTTGATTCCCACCCGTATCCATCAGTGCAGGTGGCGCCCGATAGGAGTAGCGATCTCGGCCACTTACTCGCGGCTGCCTTACCTTCGTCCGTTCAGTCGCATGCGTTAAACGCTGCTGAACGACGTATCGCGGATCTCGAGGGTCAAGTCTCACGACTAACCTCGGATCTCGTTGAATTATCAAAGCGAAGGCTCGTCAGGGTTATGAACGCCTGAAGACTCGCTTGGACCTTTTCGAACGGATAATGCTGACGGATCCGCGTTACACGGGTGATGTCCCTCGCTCTCCAAGTCCTGTTCGTGGTGGGAGGAATCGGTCCGATAGCTTTTCGCCTTC
>NC_090616.1:3962776-3964575 GCF_004359215.1 Bremia lactucae
GTTGAGGTCCGAAATTTCGAGACCTCACGGACTATGCTACCCATTTGTTCGACAACTCTGAACTTAAGGGTAGCTTCAGAGTCCGCGTCAGTAGGGCATCCCGCCCCTACTGCGCTCCTGCATTTCCCGACCCCTCAGTAGTCAATCGGTAGGGAGTCCTCTTGCTGGGCGTCTTCGCCCCAGCAGGGACCCTGGCATAGCAGCTAGCCATCGTATGGCCGCGCTTGCCGCATTTATAACAGACAACGTCTCCATTGCCCAGCTCCATGGGAGTGGCATATAATCTCTCGGCCGAAGGCTTATACCAGGCTGTCACCGAGGCACTGTTGTAGGATTGCTCCTCAGCTATGCCGTAGTCCGTTCATAGACGTGGGCACCTTAAATGTGCTCCGGAATCGGACTTACGGTTATGGACGCCGACAGCGAGCGCATCTCTTGCACATACTCTTGCAGAGATCGCTTCGCCTGTCGCGCTCCAAAGAAGCGCGCCTGAAGCAACACTTCGTTGTTCGGCGGCTGGTACATGGCGCGAATCTTATCCTTAAAAATCGCCCATGTAAGGAACGCCTTTCTGTCCGCCATAAGCTCCGAGTAAGCCCACTCTGAGGCCTTTACCGCGCAGATGCGACATGGCTTACGACACCATCCGGCTGTCGTCCTCGATAAGCTGCGCGACACCGCATTGAACCACGGCTAAAAGCCAGTGGACAATCGTGTGCGCCGCAGTTCCATCGAACTTGGGCGGGTCCATCCGAATGGGCCTCGGCTGATGCGGCCGGGCAGAGAGCATCTCAAAAGTCCTGTTGAGAGCATCTCGATAGTCTTGTTGAGAGCATCTCAATAGTCTTGTTGAGAGCCTCGCTCCAAGCCTGCTCATGCCTCAGCTCATCCTGACTCTGAGTTACGGACTCCGCCGCAGCATGGCCCTGTGCCTCGGACGCGGCCTTCCGCTGTACGAGCACGAATGCCTCAAACTGCTCCAACTGAGCAACATGTTGCTCAGGAGGACTACCCAGGAGCCTGTTTAGGGCTTGTTCACCAAGTCCCTGCGCCAAAAGCCCTGCCACCTCCCGATGAAGCTCGGAGAGGTGGGGAAAATGAGCCCAATCAATAGTGAGGCTCATCCTCACGTACACATGCAGAGATGCGGGTCGTGGGGAGGAATTCAAGTGCTACCAAGTGTAGGCGGGCACGTCGTAATGCGGCCAAGCTCTACTTAGACACACACCCTAGCACAGCGAGGAAGCTGTTTAACCTGCTTATCTTGCGTGCAGTGAGGTAATTGTGGTGGGCGCGTTAGCGACCTCACCAAACACACTAAATACTCTGGTTAAGTGTCGTCACGGGAGCGATAATCCGGCTTCTCTTGCGCAAGTACCAAGTAGGAAGTAGTTGTCAGACTGATTTATATTTAATCGTTATAAATATAAATACCTATTTTTACCAATAAAAATGTCATCTCTATAGATAACACTTAATATGTATTGCAAGCGTATCTTTCTAGATACCTCGCGTAACGGATGACGCTAGCCGTCATCAAGGATGACGCTGGGCGTCTTCCCTCCTAAGGTGAATGCATCCATGTGCATCACATACACAAGGGTTGGTCACAAACGTCAACACACCCGAGTGCTGGGTCTAATTACTATTATTTAATAATTGACCATCCCCTTAAGTACACCAAACGTACTTAACGGGGACTATGTAACATTAGGGCAACTTTAGCCCGTTACACGTTTCCTGCCACCTCGCTTCAATTTTGAGAACGTTTGCGCTGAAACAGAACTAAAAGTACCTGA
>NC_090617.1:0-8504 GCF_004359215.1 Bremia lactucae
CACAACAACGGTTCTCCAACCGATGTGTGCCCTATTACACCGGTCATGCGCTGCTTTGACAAACTGCCTTCAACTGTCCGTACAAATCTTTAAGTTTATGATGCAGAATTTTTCCAGGCTGTGCGCGACGCTGTTCATGTGTCTCGTCAATAGACGTCCACAAGCACTCAATTTATACAAAGTATGTAAAACCTTACTATATGGTGCAGTTACGCTCATGTAGCACAAGACTAAATCATATCGATGCAGTGGATGCAATGATGTGCATCGCACTCTTCATCTGTCTGATTTCGATCTCTACCTATTCCATATTTCGCTGACTTCGATTATCCTGATCTGCTTAGCCTTACGTAAATACTTAGAGGCAAAGTCTCATTTCCCTGTCGTTACAATTTGGCCAAAGGTTAAAGCACTGTCGTTTTTGCTCTTATCAGAAACTGCATGCATAAAACCCTGGAACTTTGCTTCGTTAAATGAATCGGGTAGCTCCTCGCCACGCGTCGTGTCCATTGTCACTGTGATTCTTTGTAAGGCACTGACCGAAAAGCGCATCTTTGTGCGGCCACGTTCGTACGAAATTCAGGCTCCTTAGTGATTAGAATCGATCCCACGTTCGAGGCGCCGATAGCTGTGAGGGAAAAGTAACGTGTTCCCATTCACCTGAAAATACAACGCGCTCATTAACTAAATACAGATTAGGAATCGACGATTGCTCTAGCATTCACAGGATAGAGGAGGCCAGGAAAGTGGCGGCGCGTCTCAATTTGCCAGTCCACCGTTGAGTAGACCCGATGGTAATCACCTACTACACAGTAGTATATCTTTTTGCCAGACGTCTGTTCAGTGAAAATGAGGGGATGCTACCAAGAAGTTCATCAAGTTGGTAGAACGAGCCCTTTATTTGCTTAAGTATAGGAACAGTCGAGTCTTTAACATACCCAGAAGAGAGCAACTTTCCTTCGACTGGGCTTACAATATGATAAGGATTCGGGTCGATCGGACGAGCGCCGTCTTTCAGTCGACGCGAGAAAAAGTCGCCGAGGCTTTTATTGTCTTTTAAGGGTACTTCATTTCGCCAAGATTGCAATTGAAAGGCAGACTATGACTTGTAAGCGACGTTGCGCGTCTACCGAGGCCTGCCATTAACATCAAGAGCATAGATTCAGCAGAAGAATATTCAATTGCGTAAAATTTTTACGAACAGCTTTTTTTAGTGCAACTTGCCCCAGGCGCGGCTAGCCGATCGATACGGGAAAGATTATGATTATTGATTATTCGGCTCTTTCTTTATATCTTTATTCTTTTCGCGGAGTCGACGCGAGACCTCTCAACCAATCTGACGCTCCCCGCCCAATGGTTTCTTTATATGTTGTAGCTAGCGTGAGTCCGATAAGTGCGAAATTCCACGCAACGGCCAGGCTTCTGCGTATATTCTTTGCAGCACAACTTGACTTTATTAGACGTTCTTGCTGATAGACTTGGTCGCGAGGTGCGATGGTGCGGATGTCTTGAATATTGTACCATCAGTACCAATATTTAAGCGATACACCCTGCGATTGGTTATGGAGCGCCATTATATGCAGTTCAATTTGGCCAATTATTTGTAGACAATGCATAGGGGTATCCTCGATCGTCTGTGCGCTAAGGGGATTGCAATTTACAATCTAACGGCTTTCCCGTGGTAAAGCTCGTCCGATACTAAACAAGTCTAATATCTGAGAATGTTTACGTTTCCTTAATTCTAACTCAACACGATATACGTCACAAAATACTTTTAACCAACCTTAGAGGACGATTTTCAATCCTATTAGTCGAAGTGAGCTTACATGAAGTCGTCATAGTCGTCATAAGTGTCTTCATACCCAGTGTATGCTTTACCACCAGCACCGCCGTTGCCGACAGTGCGCTCAACCTTAGCATAACCCTGCTTTCCCAATTGCTTCTTTTTCTTTCCCTTAGGCTTTGCAGCCGCTATTTTTTCGTTCTTGATGATGTTGATAATGGTTGTAATTTCTTTTATGTCATCGACCGTCAAATTCACGGATGCTTTCGTCATAATAACTTTTATGCACTCAAGCGCGTACTTGGAATTAGATGTGGCCAACCGAGATGCGACAAAATCACCCAATTGCTCGTGGTCTGCAAGCGACAGCAGACGCATCCCCAAGATGGCGTCCTCTGTGCTTCCAACAGCATTAGAATCGCGGCCAGCATCGACCGCCTGCTTTGACGGAGCGCCACCAAAGGCATCGATTGCCATCTCAAAATCCGCGTCTTCGATAGAGGCTTTCTCTCGGGCGCGACGCTGCTCATCAGTTTCGTCAGCCTGGGCGGCAAGTCGTGCCTTGGTAAGGGCAATTTCCATCTTTTGCTTCTCTTGGTTCTCCTTTAGCTTCAATTTCTTTAGCTGTTTAGGCTTACGCGGACCTTTCAAAGCAGNTATGTGACCTCATTTGGGTCTACATACCGTTTCAGACGACCCACGTAAAATACGGGGTGCGTCTTCATATACGGGGGAAGGGTGAGCCTATAATTTAGGTCTCCAACCTCTTCTACCACCGTAAAGGGCCCAATGAAACGCGGCAACAACTTCGTAGTACCTCCAGGTAGTACAGATATTGCATTTTTAGGTAGGATCACATTTGTATAATAAATGGGATTTAAGTAATTAAAGATTTTTGAAAAGGAACAAGGGGTATTTTAGCCATAAAGTAAATGTACCACAACAACGGTTCTCCAACCGATGTGTGCCCTATTACACCGGTCATGCGCTGCTTTGACAAACTGCCTTCAACTGTCCGTACAAATCTTTAAGTTTATGATGCAGAATTTTTCCAGGCTGTGCGCGACGCTGTTCATGTGTCTCGTCAATAGACGTCCACAAGCACTCAATTTATACAAAGTATGTAAAACCTTACTATATGGTGCAGTTACGCTCATGTAGCACAAGACTAAATCATATCGATGCAGTGGATGCAATGATGTGCATCGCACTCTTCATCTGTCTGATTTCGATCTCTACCTATTCCATATTTCGCTGACTTCGATTATCCTGATCTGCTTAGCCTTACGTAAATACTTAGAGGCAAAGTCTCATTTCCCTGTCGTTACAATTTGGCCAAAGGTTAAAGCACTGTCGTTTTTGCTCTTATCAGAAACTGCATGCATAAAACCCTGGAACTTTGCTTCGTTAAATGAATCGGGTAGCTCCTCGCCACGCGTCGTGTCCATTGTCACTGTGATTCTTTGTAAGGCACTGACCGAAAAGCGCATCTTTGTGCGGCCACGTTCGTACGAAATTCAGGCTCCTTAGTGATTAGAATCGATCCCACGTTCGAGGCGCCGATAGCTGTGAGGGAAAAGTAACGTGTTCCCATTCACCTGAAAATACAACGCGCTCATTAACTAAATACAGATTAGGAATCGACGATTGCTCTAGCATTCACAGGATAGAGGAGGCCAGGAAAGTGGCGGCGCGTCTCAATTTGCCAGTCCACCGTTGAGTAGACCCGATGGTAATCACCTACTACACAGTAGTATATCTTTTTGCCAGACGTCTGTTCAGTGAAAATGAGGGGATGCTACCAAGAAGTTCATCAAGTTGGTAGAACGAGCCCTTTATTTGCTTAAGTATAGGAACAGTCGAGTCTTTAACATACCCAGAAGAGAGCAACTTTCCTTCGACTGGGCTTACAATATGATAAGGATTCGGGTCGATCGGACGAGCGCCGTCTTTCAGTCGACGCGAGAAAAAGTCGCCGAGGCTTTTATTGTCTTTTAAGGGTACTTCATTTCGCCAAGATTGCAATTGAAAGGCAGACTATGACTTGTAAGCGACGTTGCGCGTCTACCGAGGCCTGCCATTAACATCAAGAGCATAGATTCAGCAGAAGAATATTCAATTGCGTAAAATTTTTACGAACAGCTTTTTTTAGTGCAACTTGCCCCAGGCGCGGCTAGCCGATCGATACGGGAAAGATTATGATTATTGATTATTCGGCTCTTTCTTTATATCTTTATTCTTTTCGCGGAGTCGACGCGAGACCTCTCAACCAATCTGACGCTCCCCGCCCAATGGTTTCTTTATATGTTGTAGCTAGCGTGAGTCCGATAAGTGCGAAATTCCACGCAACGGCCAGGCTTCTGCGTATATTCTTTGCAGCACAACTTGACTTTATTAGACGTTCTTGCTGATAGACTTGGTCGCGAGGTGCGATGGTGCGGATGTCTTGAATATTGTACCATCAGTACCAATATTTAAGCGATACACCCTGCGATTGGTTATGGAGCGCCATTATATGCAGTCCAATTTGGCCAATTATTTGTAGACAATGCATAGGGGTATCCTCGATCGTCTGTGCGCTAAGGGGATTGCAATTTACAATCTAACGGCTTTCCCGTGGTAAAGCTCGTCCGATACTAAACAAGTCTAATATCTGAGAATGTTTACGTTTCCTTAATTCTAACTCAACACGATATACGTCACAAAATACTTTTAACCAACCTTAGAGGACGATTTTCAATCCTATTAGTCGAAGTGAGCTTACATGAAGTCGTCATAGTCGTCATAAGTGTCTTCATACCCAGTGTATGCTTTACCACCAGCACCGCCGTTGCCGACAGTGCGCTCAACCTTAGCATAACCCTGCTTTCCCAATTGCTTCTTTTTCTTTCCCTTAGGCTTTGCAGCCGCTATTTTTTCGTTCTTGATGATGTTGATAATGGTTGTAATTTCTTTTATGTCATCGACCGTCAAATTCACGGATGCTTTCGTCATAATAACTTTTATGCACTCAAGCGCGTACTTGGAATTAGATGTGGCCAACCGAGATGCGACAAAATCACCCAATTGCTCGTGGTCTGCAAGCGACAGCAGACGCATCCCCAAGATGGCGTCCTCTGTGCTTCCAACAGCATTAGAATCGCGGCCAGCATCGACCGCCTGCTTTGACGGAGCGCCACCAAAGGCATCGATTGCCATCTCAAAATCCGCGTCTTCGATAGAGGCTTTCTCTCGGGCGCGACGCTGCTCATCAGTTTCGTCAGCCTGGGCGGCAAGTCGTGCCTTGGTAAGGGCAATTTCCATCTTTTGCTTCTCTTGGTTCTCCTTTAGCTTCAATTTCTTTAGCTGTTTAGGCTTACGCGGACCTTTCAAAGCAGCAATCTCTTCCTTCTCTGCCAAGACAAGCTCCTCTTCCTCTTCCTCGTCATCCCAATTGGTCACGTTTTTTGGTGAACCCGTCACCGTCGGCACTTCAAACTCATCATCATCTGCACAGTACGTCGGTCATATTAGCGAAAACGATAATGAAAGTGCATCACTGCATGCCAGAAGTCGAGGAAACCGCTGCTAATTTAGTGGTGCGCAGCAAATGTATCACATGAACATACCCCAGGAGTCCATTGTACGGCTTCTGCGTTTGTTGCCCGTGTAATTATTGGACGCTGATTGAAGGGAAGTTAACCACCCAAAGTACGAAATGCTATGCTGAAATTAAACAAATTCAGGCATTTCCCGACTATAAACTTGCCAGATCATAAAGAGTTGGCGATTATTTTTTGAGGATAATATAGCTTTATCGGATTGTTGCGAGATATGTCTACAAAGCAACAAGTTCTTTACATCAAAGTGTAACGGTGTAACGGGCTAATGTTCACCTGCCTATTTAGTACACGTTGTGTACATAACGGGATGGTCAATTACTTCATGTGAAGTACTTGGGTGTAGTGGGACAAAGTGACCCACCCTTGTGTATGTGATGCACATAGGTGTATTCACATTGGAAGGATGATGTAACGGGGTGTGTAATTACGTGAAGTTAACACTTAAAGGTTGTTAATTAAAATATTTTCTAAAAGGTAAATAAAGTTACTTTACGTAGTAATATTCGGAAAGCTTATCCATTGGTTACCAAAGGCCATTATATCTACTTGCTCCGCGTCCAGTCAGATCGAGACGGCGCAAAGAGACAGATACGACTTTATTACATGTTTTGTATAAGTTGATAATATAATAAAATAAGTTAGTATTAAATAGATAGAAGCAAAATAACTTAGTTATATCAAATACAGTTTACTTTTAACCCTCTTTAAAGCAAGTGTTTCAAGGAGAGTCTTCCTCTGCATGTACTAGTGTACGTGATGTGACGTGAGGCACCACTCGCACTGAAGCAGTGCGAAGTGGACTTGTACAAGTCGGCAGTGCCCCGTTACACCTGGTAGCACTTTTTAGTTCGTTCAAGGACCACAGTCCTATCATCTAACATGGACATGTTAGAAACACGTTTCGCGCGATAGCTACTCCTTTCTAAGTGACATAGAAAGAAGTACGGTCAAACGAATGAATTCGACCGTAGGGAATGATGCCATCTTGGCCATGCTGTCCAGTTTGGACAGAGATGCCCTCCATTCAGCCATCGCCAAGTTCATACAGCTGAACTTGACGAGGCAAAGGAGAAAAAAAGCCTTGCTTAATCAGCAAGACTCACAACAGGAAGAACTGTTGAGGTTTCTACAGAAAAAGACCCCTGTACCTGGGATGACGCACACGCGTCGTCCCGTAGCCATAAAGATTGACACCTCTAAGTATAGGGGGGTCGAAGAAGACTCCTTCTTAAGATGGTTCGTCGAGTCGGACGATGCCATAAGAGCTCGTCACATCGTCGACGAGCAAATGCATGTTGCATTTGCTCAGTCAAATTTGGCACGTCGTGCTAAATTTGAGTACTAGGCCTTTTGTTGCGCGCCGTATGTCTTTGGGTTGCTTGAGGCTTTTAAAGCCCGGCTCAAACAGACGTTTGAACCGCCTATAGGGCTGAGTTCAGGGCTCGATCAGAGCAAGCCCGTAAGCTTCTGAAACTCAAGCCCGTAAGCTTCTGAAACTCAAGCCCGTATGTCTTTGGGTTGCTTGAGGCTTTTAAAGCCCGGCTCAAACAGACGTTTGAACCGCCTATAGGGCTGAGTTCAGAGCTCGATCAGAGCTTCTGAAATTCACAAGCGTGATGTTCACGCTTATGCCCACCACATACGACGCTTAGCGAGTTGTATCACAAACAACCCAGTTCATGAACACAAATTGATTACGGTGTTCATGCGAGGTCTTACGGATGGTCCCGTGAAGACCCACCTGTTCCGCTTGAAATTGGATACGCTTAAGAAGCAATATCCGTTGCGGAACAGAAGGACTTTAGCTTGAGACAGGCTCAAGCTAGTTCGTCATCATATCATCCTCCAAGACGACACGAGCTTGGAGGTTCAGAAGCTATGGACCTCCAATATGTCGAAAGCGAGAGACCTCGCGTTTCGAAAAATAAGCGATGGCAGAAATGCCATCGCTTCCAAAAAATTAGGAAACTACGCTCATGAGTGTAGTGCCCCACGTCCAGCACCGAAAGGTACCGAACGTAATTACGGACCGAATTGCTAAAAGGGCGACGGTCGCGGGTCCGACGTTGTTGCGAAATTGCAACAGCGAGGCGGACCGCCAAAAAACGGACTGGGTCAGTAGGTACGCAACGCCCTACTGATCCAGCAACCTCAAAAGAATTTTCAAATCCCTTGACAAAAGTTGCTCCAGGCACACAATCATTATGTGTCTCTGCACCTGGTGATGAGGTCCCTCATCACGTTGAAGTTAAAAGTGATAAATGATATGTCACTTAGAGCCCTAGTGGACTGTGGGGCGTCGACTAACTTTATTCGTCGCCAATTGTTAAGGGGTCGTAGGCTCAAATATGTTGAGCGCGACATCCCTCCTCGTTGGAGGGATGCTTAGAGGGATGTCGCGCTGAACATTTTTGAGCGCACGACCCCTGAGCAACTGGCGACGAATAAAGTTAGTCGACGCCCCGAAGTCCACTAGGGCTAAAATGACGATGCGCCTAGCGACAGGCGCATTGATAACAGTAATTAAACGCGTTGTGAAAGTTCACTACACGTTAAAAGATCTACAGTACGATGATTATTTCATCGTACTGGATTTGGATGTCAAATTTGATGTCATCCTAGGTTTACCTTGGCTCAGAAAATATGAGCCAAGAATCAGCTGGCAGCATCGATCCGTAAAGATGCCTGCCACTTGTTCATCAGATGGCCATCTGATGAACGTCTTGGAGCGTCCACAAGCGTGTGGATGTACTACGAGTGAGTGCGATGGCCTCACTTGTGGTACGGTCGTTAGTACAACTGCACAAGATCACAGTGTGATTACCAATCACAATGTGGAGTCAGCTGCCGGCGGCTGTGTTAATGCACAGGCAGCGCCGAAGGTCCACCACTCGAAAAGGTCGAGTGGATTGAGACATGAATGTACGCTTAGTGGGCGACATTCAAGGAGTATACCGGTTGCCCAGAAAGGACAACACGATGATCCAAGGTCGAGTAGAGAGTCGACCGTAGTGGACCCGACTGTGATAGCGCAATCACACTCGGAAGACGTTGAGGGAAGAGGTCCCCACGTATTTGAGGAGAAATCCCCTCAAATGGTAGAAGTTACTAGACTTCTA
>NC_090617.1:10503-14914 GCF_004359215.1 Bremia lactucae
GACCATTCCATGTGGTCTGTGACGCCAGCGATTTCGCAATCGGCTGCACGTTAATGTAATACGATACAGACGGCGCTGAGCGCGTCGTCTGTTACCAATCGCGCCAGCTGCAACCAGCTGAACGCAATCACCCAGTGCATGACAGGAACTCCTTGCCATGAAATATGCATTGGCTAAATTTATGGTCTATCTCCTAGGAGATAGACCGTTCATCGTAGATACGGACCATGCGTCATTACGCACGGCCGTAAACAGCCCACACCTCTCGCAAAGAATGGAGAGGCGGCTATCGTTCTTCGCAGAGTACAACTTCTCCACGGAATTTAAACCAGGATGACTTAATGTCGTTGCTGATGCGTTTTCATGCCGACCCGATTTTGAGCCGGCTGCGCGTTCCAACATTGAAAATAATCCCACTGTTGCAACACTCATTTCAAGTGTTCCGTCATCAACCTTGTTTGAAGACATAAACAAAGCCTACGCAGAAGATTAGGACCTTCTGCGTAGAAAGATCATCACCCGCTTGACTGTCTAATTTGTGATCAAGCGATGAATCCATCCGATAAAGCTTTTCAAGACTTACCGGCTTTATATCGATCGTCATCCGATCGATGCACAACACGCAACGGCCTATTGTATTACGCAGCCGTTGACGGCGACACTCCACGTGTCGTCGTCCCAACTCACAATGATTTCGCTTGCACATCATGTATGAGTGTTACGATGCACCAACAAGTGGGCATCGTGGACAAGAGAAAACTTATCTCACAGTAGGTCGTGACTTTTACTGGCCCCGCCAGTATCAGTTCGTGCGGAAGTAAATTTGAGCTTGCGGGTTGGGTTCAACGGGTGAACGGTAGCCCTTCATTCCGTGCACCTCTCCAACCTCTACCACATCAGACAGAGTGTTGGCAGTCCGTATCTATGGACTTTGTCTTCAGATTTACCGAAGACGATCACAAAACCAATGGAAGCCTTCTTTAGATAGAGATCCACGGTTCAAGGCAAAATTTTGGCAATCCGTGTTCCGATCTCTCGGAACTCGGCTGACTATGTCAACTTCTAATCACCCAGAGACAGATGGTTAGACATATCGCGTCCTCGGAGAGATTCTTCGAGGTTACGTCCAACCGTATCCAAATTAGAGCGAGTTCATACCGATGGGCGAATTCGCCATCAACAATTCGGTGCTTGCGTTTACAACGCATACCCACCAATTAGAGGGATCCTCTAGTTTAAGAGGGGGGAGTGGACTCGCACGAGCAAAATCATTTCTGGCTCATGCTCATCACGCGTCGAAGTTACCAACGAAGCGAGTGATGTCGATGTTGAAGCAATCGACATCAAAGATGAGAAAGATCTCATGGCAATGCGCACAAAGCGCACTGGAAAATACAAAACATAGTGAGTCAGCAGAGCAATTTCTGCTGGCTCGAGAATCAATAATCCGTATCGTACAGGATTCCATTGCTAACGTAGTGGACCGTCAGAAACGGAATACAGACAAAATGGAAGAGCAAATGTTCTTTCATTTAATTAATGACCTAGTGCTACTCTCTACGGTTGATTTACCTAAGCGTGTAGTCACTAATGTGGGTAGTAGCAAACTAACATCCAAGTTCATTGGGCCATCCGTGTACTGCATCGCAGAGGCAATGTGTACACAATAGAATTGACACAAGGGACGCGAACACATCCTACGTCTTACGTTGGTTGACTCCGCCATTACCATCAGTATGCGGTTTCTTACGAGGACAAATCTGACCACCCTTTTTAAGAATCCCTAAAAGATTCTTGTGGGCACGAATCATATTCTCATGGTGAATCTGTAGGCTCTCATGCTGAATCTGTAGATTCTCATGCTGAATCTGTAGGTTCTCATGCTGAATCTGGAGATTCCCATGCTGAATCTGTAGATTCTCATGCTGAATCAGAAGGTTCTAATGCTAAATTTGGAGATTCTCATGCTGAATCCGGAGATTCTCATGTCGGGTCCAAACATCCTCGAAATCGCGATGCACTAACGACAGTTATCACGAAGAGCGTGATATTTCCGTTCGTACTCCAACATTGAGTACGCACGCTTCGAATGGTTTTTCAACCGTTCGATACAGTGAGCTTGCACCGTCTGCTCCAACGAGTGACGGTTACCGCGCTCGTGTTCAAGACCCTCCTCCAATACATGGAGGTAGCGGTCGAGTTTGTCAATCTTCGACTTTAGATCTGACACACGGATCGAATCTAATTTTTCCTCTTCCACCACAACCATTGGTGGATTCCCACGGTGGTCAACGTTTTCTTGTATAACCTCTTCTTAACCACTATGATGTGAAGGGGCAGCGAGCGAGTTATCTGGTTCGCTGGCGCGGTTATCCACCTTCGCATGACAGCTGGAAACGAGGTTCCCAGCTGGTTGTTGACGTTGAGGGCCTCGTCCGTCAGTATGACGAGACCTATCCGATGGATCAGAAGGTCCATCGGAAAATACGCGCTCCTGGCGCTTGTAAATAAATTACAAAACGTCAATCGCATCGCGCATCTCGAATGCGATGCGAGCCCTTCCCCAGGGCGTAGAAACAGAATAGACATCCCATTTAACTCGTTTCGTGTTGTCAACACAACATCGACAGGGATCACCCCACGTGAGGCATGGAAGTCCTGCCGCACGTGACAACCGATGCTATTTATACCTTGCACCGGTTGGAGTTCGTTCCACAAACTTAACGTGAATCGCGTTAAGTTTTTGAAGCCAGGCTTCGCGTCCAATGTATTTGACATTGCGAATTAACGCGCTCCGGCTTGCATCAACGAGATTTCATCGCGTTTGTTGTTGCCACTATACCATCGATGCTTAAGAAAAGCATCGAGATAAAAGTCTTCCTCAGCGCGAGTTCTTCGCGCTGGGAGAAAGGCCATGTAGCTTTGTCGCAATCAATAATGATATTTACTGTGAGGAGTAGTCTCTCTTGACAAGCTATTGACTAGCCGTTCGGGCAAAACCCACGGCTTCTTCTCAGTGAGAAGACGAGACATTTTAGTGTATACGCTTCCCTGAGTGGACCCACTGAAGCAGGGGTACCACAATAACTTTTATTACGATGGCTTAAGCCATCGTCATCACCACGCACATAAATATGTGCGGGTGACGGCACGGGAGACGGTGCTGGCGATGAGGAACCATCCTCATCGTTGGAACCAAATATGCTATAGCGAACACTATTAGCACGTCCATCAGATTGAGACCCCTCGTTCGAAGGATCATTGTCAGCCGCCTGACGATGATCAGGCGACTGTTCTGTTCTCCCCGAGAGGGCCAATTCGTCCGACTCGCATTCGTTGTCGACCTCCAAAGAGGGGTCGCATTCACGTGGTGGATCACCACGTGCACCCGCAACATCTAGTGTTGCGGGAGAAGAGGATACTACAACAGATGAAACGTTTGCCGCAAGAGACAATAATGCGTTGCCCGCCCGCGGCTGCCTGAACCGCAGCCGAAGGCGCCGCACTATTCGCATACCGCATCGACTTGTTAACCATGCAATAGAATAAAAAGTGATTGTTCGGACCAATCAGCATCGTTCTCAATTAAGTGAACTTATAGTGACCACTCTATTTAATGACAGTCAGAGTAATTATCATTTAAGGAGGATTGATGTAACGGGGTGTATCGTTACATGAAATTAACACTTAGAGGTTGTTAGTTAAAATATAATCTGAAAGGTAGAGAATATTAGGAGAATATTACTTGAATTGGTAATATTTGGAAAGCTTATTCATTGGTTAATATAGGCCATTATATCTACTTGCTCCGCGGTCCAGTCAGCGCTGGACGCGCTCAAAGAGTGAAACAGATGACACTTTATTACATGTTTTGTATTAGTTGATAACTAAGTTA
Source organism: Bremia lactucae (assembly GCF_004359215.1). NCBI lineage: Eukaryota > Oomycota > Peronosporomycetes > Peronosporales > Peronosporaceae > Bremia > Bremia lactucae. Next base: position 14,399 of record NC_090617.1, read on the forward strand.
GAATTAAATAGATAGAAACAGAAGAACTTAATTATATTAAACACAGTTTACTATTACCCCCTTTTAAAGCAAGTTTTACACAGAGAGTCTTCCTCTGCACGTACTAATGTACGTGAAGTGACGTGAGGCACCACTCGCACGGAAGCAGTGCGAATTGGACTGGTCTTGAAGCAGTACAAGTCAGTGCCCCGTTACAGATGACGCCTAGCGTCATCCGTAATCCGAGGTATTTAGAAAATTATGCTCGTAATGTAGGAGTGCTGTAACAGGTGTCCCGTCTTTTTTTGGTTGCATAAGTATAATTTCCGATAGGAGGAATAACAATAATTAATTGCTATAAAAGGGAATAAACGAAGAACTACAAAGTTAGTATCTTGATTAATTTGAGTTCAATAGTTCCAATAATACCAACTTTGATATTTTTGACTGGTTTATTTAAATCTAAATTAATCTCGCCAATTGTTCAAGACACGACTGTGCGGTGCGCAAGGAGGCGTCACACTTAGTTTAATATTA
>NC_090617.1:15014-22139 GCF_004359215.1 Bremia lactucae
TAAACCCTAAACCCTAAACCCTAAACCCTAAACCCTAAACCCTAAACCCTAAACCCTAAACCCTAAACCCTAAACCCTAAACCCTAAACCCAAAAAAGTTAATACCAAACTTATTTACGTTTATATGTAGTTACTTATAAGTATTCATACATTTTTATTTATGACAGTTCTGTGTTTCTAAAATGATATTTTGTTTAAAAATAATAAAAGTGTCGAACATTAATTTGAAAATATTTGAGAAAAAAATTATATTTGAAAATCTTGTTAAAAAAATTTTGAAATAAATAGATTTTATTGTTTTATTATATTTTACAATATTGTACTTGATAATCTCACAAAAACATAATAAACTTCCGGGGCGTCTGATTCATTCATACCTGTGAGGTCTACTTCCTCAATCTTCCCCGTAATACGAAATGATCGGCGCGCAACTTGTGTAGGCGGGCACGTTGTAATGCAGCCACGCTCTACTTAGACACACACGCTAGCACAGCGAGGAAGCGGTTTAACCTGCTTCTCTTGTTTGAGTGAGGTTGGTGTGGTGGGCGCGTTAGCGACCTCACCCAACGCATTAAGTACGGTGATAAAAAGTCGTCACGGGAGCGGTAATTCGGCTCCTCGTGCGCACTTATCAAGCAGGAAATAGCTTTTAGACTGATTTATAATAATCGTATTAAATATAAATACCTATTTCTACAAATCAAAATGTCATCTCTATAGATAACACTTAATATGTACTGCGAGCGTACCTTTCTAGATACCTCCCGTAACGGATGACGCTGGGCGTCATCCCTCCTAATGTGAATCCACCCATGTGCATCACATACACAAGGGTTGGTCACAAATGTGAACCACACCCGAGTTCAGGGTCTAATTACTATTTTTAAGTAATTGACCATCCCCTTAAGTACACCAAGTGTACTTAACGGGGACTGTGTAACATTAGGGCAACTTTAGCCCGTTACAACTTGTAAAAGACGTTAACTATCAAAGAGCTGTAGCCATACCTTAGCTTGCGGTTTGTGGTGTTTCGTCCAGTACGCACTGACTCTCGCTCCAGGTTTCAACTTCAACGCAACGAATGTGGTTTCCATTCACATACCCGAGTACAATCAGTGGATTACTGTTTAATATATCAAACATCGGTAGATAGGTTGAACATCCGTTAAATTTCAAGAAGACATGAAGTGGCCGATTAAAAGCATTGCTAGTCAGATGACCGTGGCAAGGCATCAACATACAAAATCTAATAGGCGCTGCACCTGTTCCATCCCATTCAATGTTGTCTGGAAAATTATTAGCCATTAAATCGGCATATTCCTCCCTTCACATCACTCAGTAAGCTTCCTTATTGCTTCTAGTCAAGTTCTTGATAGATCATACTGCGCAATTGCATGTATGAGTTATGTGGTAAGCCAACGCTGACAGCCAGCGCTCAATATCCACAATTTCCATCAGTGGACACATCTGTCAAAGCGGCCAAATAGGCAAAAGAGAGCTCATCAAACTAATCTCGTAGTCCCCAGTTTGCAACGGGTTTACCTGTCTTTGCCTTCATTTTCTCTGATTAAATCCTTTCTCATTTGCTTTATTTGCATGTCCATAGGATTTCCTACCTATGGGCACTTCTTTCCGTCCGAACGGTGGCCAAATCACATGATCCACAATTACGTTTGGCCTTTTTGGGGGAATTAAGTTTTTCAATATATTCAAAACCAGAAGGATCCCGCCGTGTTGTAGAGTTCGGAATCATTTTTTAACCTAGACGGCGGCCGCGTGTTCTGGATTTCGTAGAGGGCTTAAGCACATTGATAACCGACAGCCGCTTCATCTCGCCTGCTATGACATTTGCTGTGATGTAGGGTTTTTTCCACTCTGCAGCAATTGAGTCTAGAAAACCCGCACATGGATGTCACCCTCAGCCATTTTCAAGGGATTTGTTGGCAGATCCAGGTGACATTGTCGATGAAATTGATTTATTTTGAAGTGTCAGTTGTCAAAACTCGCATAATGTCATGCTTGCAAGGCATTCTCATTGAAACTCGTGAATACCCAATGCAAAATTCAATTTGTTGCTTGGTGCATTTGGCAAAATTGATCATCAATTGTTTTGCTTGAATATGCTTTTTAAAAACACGATGTAATGCAAATTGCGAGAATTTGTGAAAAACGCCATCAAAGAATTAACTTTTATAAAGCTTCCAACTTATAGCATTCTTTTGGATTTCATCTTTCGTATCATTCTCATGCTTTTGCCGTTGAATGGCTTGTTGAATTGCGTGAGAAGACTTTTCGGAAGCTGCCAGTTGATCTAGAGGAACGTCATTAACGTTGAATGGCCACTTTCACACGTGCTGTCGTTGCACTTCTAAAATGCTTTGTCCTGTTTGTCATGCTTGAACAAACGTCTCCTTGTATGGGAGCCAGGTATCAGTCGAACACATAATGACTTTCTGAGGCCCAAAGCTTTGAATTTCTTACCAAAACTTCTTTTAAATTCTCATCTGTTTAGCATGCATGATTTCCCGCCAAATCTGTAGGAAATTGTCCCAGGCATCCTGATTAAAGAATCCTCTGCAATTTTCTAACACATTATTTTCAATGTGCCAAGTAGCTGAAAAGATTGCCGAGTTGCATTCAATAAAGCCAACTCTCGATCAATGGGAATAAATCGAGAGAAAGGAATCGAAAATTGCGTGAACTGGTCGCCTAGTTGTTGCATAGCCCATGTATAGTCGTGAAATTTCTCCAGTATTGTGAATACAAACGCTGTATGGAAAGTCTCATAATCCCAACAACACATATCAGAGAAGACCCACTTGTTTGACCTATACGCGCAATTCATGAAATACACCGTGGAACAACGTTTTGCCAATGCGATTGATTCGGGTTAGGCAAATACTAAATAGGTCGCATCGCCAGTAAGATCTGTTTGGTACTTATGAATACACTTTTTAGCTTCTAGTTGGCGTAGGAAAGCTCGCATTAGAGTCTCCCCGTTTGAAAAGAACCGAGTAATAGACCTTTGAATGTTGTAAATGTTCTGTGTTGTAGTTAGCATTCCCGGCTGCTTGTGCAGATCACGGAGAGCAATCCTCGGGGGTACACCAAGTCGCAATAGCTCTTCTGCATGCTCTCGAGCGTCTCGAGAGGGCTTTCGGTTTTTGGGGACTACAGCAGCATTTGATTCACTCATGGTTGTAGTTAGCAAATGACCGAGTGACTCCATCCGCTTGGATGAGCCACACCTTGCACACGAAATGGGCAGCCAGTACTTTGCGGCGTGGAATTGCGTACTCGTGGCTTTATGTATGAAGAGATGACGATGAGTCGTTTCCAGTGACAAAACACCATTTTTTGTCACGCTCGGAACGATTCAGCGAAAGAGCATAACCGTGCCGTTTGGTATGTTCCTCCAGATACTCACGTATTTGGTTTCAGTAGCGAACAGTCTCTCATCAGGGGGCAAAAGAGTCATTTTTTAAGAATGGTTCGACAACTTGATATAGGAACAGGATTGTTAATGAGCTATGGAATGTCACTAGAACGAATTTGTAACGGGCTAAAGTTGCCCTAATGAAACACAGTCCCCGTCAAGTACACTTGGTGTACTTGAAGGGAATGGTCAATTACTAAATAATACTAATTAGAACCAGCACTCGGGTGTGGTGCACATTTGTGACCAACCCTTGTGTATGTGATGCACATGGGTGCATTCACATTAGGAGGGATGACGGCTAGCGTCATCCGTTACGCGAGGTATCTAGAAAGGTACGCTCGCAATACATTTAAGTGTTATCTATAGAGATGACATTTTAATAGGAAAAAATAGATATTTGTATTTAATTCTATAAAATATAAATCAGTCTGAAAACTATTTCCCACTTGATAAGTGCGCACGAGGAGCTGGATTACCGCTCCCGTGATGACTCTTAATCACAGTACTTAGTGTGTTGGGTGAGGCCGCTAACGCGCCCACCACAACAACCTCACTGCACGCAAGAGAAGCTGGTTAAATCGCTTCCTCAGTGTGCTAGGGTGTGTGTCTAAGAAGAGCGTGGCCGCATTACGACGTGCCCGCCTACATAAATGATGTCGAAGCGATGCAACGGAAGGTCAAGTTACAAAGAACAAGCACTAGAGAGAGAGGGACAAGCAAAAGGAGTGAAAAGGAGTTGCCATAATAAAAAGGCATCATAATAAAGGGGCGTCATAATAAGGGGAATAATAGCCCGTAATAAGGGGCGGTTTATGATAGAGAAATATCTCTACTATCATTTTACCCTCTAAGCCACATGGGTTGGAATCAATAAGAAGGATTATAATGGGGCACCCTTCACTAGTACAGATCAGTACTAATTAACCTTACATTGATTACAGTGTAGGTTAGGTGCCTCGAACTTCACCTACATAAATGTACAGAGGAAGGTTTCTTATGAAGCTAAGGGTCTTTAGCTTAAAGGTCTAGACTAAGGCTTTAGAATAGATACAAGTAAACTGTATTAATATATTTAGTTTCCTACGTAACAATCTTCTATCTACTACTGAACTTTTTTATGAATAACTTAGTGTGGCGCCTGCTTGCGCACCGCACAATCGTGTCTTATAACGATTGGCGGGGTTAATTGAGATTTAAATCAACCATTCAATAAAGCTAATGTCTTTTTGCATCAATATTACAAAATTTGGTAATATTGGAACTATTTAAGACAAACTTATAAGAAGGCACTACGACTTGTAATGCTTCAGTACAAGTTCACTTCGCACTGCTTCAGTTGCGAGTGGTGCCTTACGTTATTTCACGTACACTAGTACGTGCAGAGGAAGACTTCTCTTTAAGGCAACTAGCTTTAAGAGGGTTGAATGAAAACTGTATTAATATAATTAAGTTTCTCTTCTTTCTATCTGTTAACGCTAACTTAATTATAAACTAATACTTAACATGCAATTAAAATCTTATCTTATCTGTCTCTCTCTGTTTTGTTTACATCTACAGTTGATTAGTCTGCGGGATAAATAGATATAATGGTCTATACCTATTTATGGATAAGATTTCTGATCATTACTATATAAAGTAATATCCTCCAAATATAATCTACCTTTTAGATAACATATCAATTAACAACCTTTAAGTTTTAATTTCATGTAACGATACACCCCGTTACATTACCCCTCCCTTAAACGACAATCACTCTGACTGTCATTGGCTGGAGTGGTCACGATGAGACCGCTTAATTTAAAAATGATGTTGATTGGTCAGAACCATCATTTTAAATTCCATCGCATGATGAACAAATTCATGCGGGGTGCTGATAGTGCGGCGCCTTCGGCTGCGGCTCGAGCAGCCGCGGGTGACGCACTGTTATCTCTTGCGGCAGACGGAACGTCTGCCGTAGTATCTTCTATTCGCGCAACACTAGATGTTGCGGGTGCACGTGGTGATTCACCACGTGAATACGACCCCTCTTTTGAGGTCGACTGCGAATGCGAGTCGGATGAAATGGCCGACTCGAAGAGAATAGAACAGTCGCCTGATAGACGTCAGGCGGCTGACTATGAGCCTTCGATTGAGAGGGCTCATTCTGATAGAAGAGTAAATAGTCTATTTGGTTCCGAAGATGAGGATGATCCCTCATCGCCCGTTCCGTCTCCCGTAAAGTCACCTGCACCTGTTTCTGTGCAAGGGGATGACGATGGCGTAAGGCATCGTAAGAAAAGTTCTTGTGGTACATCTGCTTCAGTGGGTACCACTCATGGGAGTGACACAATAAAATGTCTTATCTCGCCCCTGTGAAGAAGCCGTGGCATTTGCCAGAACGGCTAATCAGTAGCTTGTCTGGAGAGACTTCTCCTCACAATAAATATCCCTTATTTATTGCGACAAAGCTACATGGCCTTGATCCTAGCGCGAAGAACTTTCGCGCTGATGAAGATTTTTATCTCCACGCTTTTGTTAAGCATCGATGGTTTAGTGAAAACAATAAGCGAGATAAAGTCTCGCTTATGCAAGACTGCAGCGCGTTCATTCGCAATGTCAAAGACATTGAACGCGAAGCCTGGCTTTAAAACTTAACGCGAATCGCGTTAAGTTTGAGAAACGAACTCCAACCGGTACAAAGTATAAATTGAATGGGTTGTCACGTGAGGCTGGCTTCAATGACTCACGTGGGGTGATCCCTGTCCGTGTTGTGTTGACAACTCGAAGAGGGTAAAAGGGAACGTCTATTCCCTTTTTTTGCCCTGGGGAAGGGCTCACATCTCTATTGAGATGCGGGATGCGATTGACTTTTGCAATCGATTTACATGCGCCAGGGGCGCGTGTTTTCCGATGGACCATATGAACCATCGGATGGGTCTCGTCATACTGACGGACGAGGCCCTCAACGTCAGCAACCAACTGGGAACGAGGCTCCTAGCTGTCATGTGAAGGTGGATAACCACGCCACCGAACAAGATAACTCGTTCGCTACCCCTTTACATCACGGTGGTTCTGGATACGTTACACAAGGAAACGTTGATCACCGTGGGAATCCACCAATGGTTGTGGTGGAGGAGGGAAAATTAGATCCGAACCGTGTGTCGGATCTAGAGTCGAAGATCGACAAAATTGATCGCTTCCTCCATGATTTGGAGGAGGGACTTGAACACGAGCGCGGTAAGCGTCACTCGTTGGAACAGATGGTGCAGAATCACCATATCGAGCGGTTGGAAGACCGTTCGAAGGGTGCGTACTCCTTGTTGGAGTACGAGCGGAACTATCATGCTGTTCGCGATGAGCTGTCATCAGCTCATCGTAGTTTCGAGGATCTTCGGAACAAGCATGAGAAACTTCAGGTTCAACATGAGAACCTGGTTCGCGATCACAAGAATCTTTTGGGGATTCTTGAAAAGGGTGGTCACATCCGTCCTCGGAAGAAGCCGCGTACTGATGGTACGGGCGGAGCCGACCAACGTAAAACGTAGGATGCGTTCGCATCCTACGTGGCAATTCTATTGTGTACGCATTGCCTCTTCGATGCAGTACACGGAAAGGCCCAATGAACTTGGGTAGTAGTTTACTGCTACCCACATTAGTGACTAATCGCTTAGGTAAGTTTACCGTAGAGAGTAGCACTAGATCATTAA
>NC_090617.1:26874-51426 GCF_004359215.1 Bremia lactucae
GAAGTCTAGTAACTTCAACTATTTGAGGAGATTTCTCCTCAAGTACGTGGGGACCTCTTCCCTCAACGTCTTCCGAGTGTGATTGCGCTATCACAGTCGGGTCCTCTACGGTCGACTCTCTACTCGACCTAGGATCATCGTGTTGTCCCTTTGGGGCAACCGGTATACTCCTTGAATGTCGCCCGCTAGGCGTACATTCATGTCTCAATCCACTTGACTTCTTCGAGTGATGGACCTTCGGCGCTGCCTGTGCATTAACACAGCCGCCGGCAGCTGACTCCACAGTGTGATTAGTAATAATCACACTGTGATCTTGTGCAGTTTTACTAACGACCGTACCACAAGTGAGGCCATCGTACTCACTCGTAGTACATCCACAGGCTTGTGGACGCTCCAAGACGTTCATCAGATGGCCATCTGATACACAAGTGGCAGGCATCTTTACGGATCGATGCTGCCGCTGATCCTTGGTCGTATTTTCTGAGCCAAGGAAAACCTAGGATGACATCAAATTTGTCATCCAAATCCAGTACGATGAAATCATCATCGTACTGTGAAACGTTTGACGTGTAATGAAATTTCACTACGCGTTTGATTACGGTTATCGATGCGCCTGTGGCTAGACGCGCCGTCATCCTCGTTGGAGGGATGTCGCGCTCTCAACATATTTGAGCTTACGACCCTCTAGTGACTGGCGACGAATAAAGTTATTCGACGCTCCGCAGTCCACAAGGGCTCTAAGTGACAAATCATTTGTCACTTTTAGCTTCAAGGTGATGAGAAATAGGTGCAGAGACACAAAATGATTGTGTGTCTGGAGCAACTTTTGTCAAGAGATTTGCAAATTCTCTTGAGGCTGCTGGATCAGTAGGGCGTTGCGCCCCTACTGACCCCGACCGTTTTCTTGCGGTCCGCCTCGCTGTTGCAATTTCGCAACAACGTCGGACCCGCGACCGTCGCCCTTTTTGGCATTCAGTCCGTAATTACGTTCGGTACATTTCGGTGCTGGACGTGGGGCACTACACTCATGAGCGTAGTCTCCTAATTTTTTGGAAGCGATGGCATTTCTGCAATCGCTTATTTTTCGAAAAGCGAGGTCTCTCGCTTTCGACATATTGGAGGTCCATAGCTTTTGAACCTCCAAGCTCGTGTCGTCTTGGAGGGTGATATGATGACGAACTAGCTTGAGCCTGTTTCAAGCTAAAGTTTTTCTGTTCCGCAACGGATATTGCTTCTTCAAGCGTATCCAGTTCCAAGCGGAACAGGTGGGTCTTTACAGGACCATCCGTAAGACCTTGCATGAACACCGTGATTAGCGTGTGTTCATGGACTGGATCTTTTGTAATACAACTCGCTAAGAGTCGTATGTGCTGGGCATATGCGTGATCATCACGCTTGCCTTGCTTGTATTTCAGAAGCTCTGAACGAGCTCTGAACTCATCCCTATAGGCGGTTCAAACGTGTGTTGAGCCGGGCTTTAAAAGCGTCTAGCGACCCAAATACATATGGGTCGCGCAACTTAAGGCTCAATGCTCAAGTTTTGGCACGACCTGCCAAATTTGATTGAGCGAATGCGACTTGCATTTCCTCGTCGACGATGGGACGTGCCCTTAAGGCATCGTCCAACTCGACATACCATCTCAAGAGGGAGTCTTCTTCGACTCCCCTATACTTAGAGATGCCAATCTTTAAGGTTTCGAGACGACGCGCGTGCGTCATCCCAGGTACAGAGGTCTGTACCTGTTGTAACCTCAACAGCTCTGCCTGTTGAGAGCCTTGCTAATTCAGCAAGACTACCTTCTTCTTCATCTCGTCAAGTTCATGTTGTTTGAACTTGGCGACGGCTGAATGGAGGGCATCTCTGTCTAAATTGGACAGCATTGCCAAGATTGCATCGTTTCCTACGGTCGAACTCTTTCGTTCGACCGCACTCCTTCCTATGTCACTAAGTAAGGAGTAGCTTTCACGCGAAACGTGATGCGTATTCCCACTATCATCTAACATGTCCATGTTAGATGAAGGAAATGTGGTCCTTGGACGGACTACAAAGTGCTACCAGGTGTAACGGGGCACTACGACTTGTACTGCTTCAGTACAAGTCCACTTCGCACTGCTTCAGTTGCGAGTGGTGTGTTACGTTATTTCACGTAAACTAGTACGTGCAGAGGAAGACTTCTCTTTAAGATAACTACCTTAAAGAGGGTTAAATGAAAACTGTATTGATATAATCAAGTTTCTCTTCTTTCTATCTGTTAATGCGAACATAATTGTAAACTAATACTAAACATGTAATTGGATTCTTATCTTTTTCTTATCTGTATCTCTCTTTGTTTACGTTCACAGCTGATTAGTCTGCGGGATAAATAGATATAATGGCCTATACCTATCCATGGATAGGATTTCTGAACATTACTATATGAAGTGATATCCTCCAAATATTCTCTACCTTTTAGATCATATTTTAATTAACAAACATTAAGTGTTAATTTCATGTAACGATACACTCCGTTACAAAATTAATAAAGATAATCATCTTATACTTCTTTATTTATTACCTCTCACAGGAGGTAATATTTTTTATTCCAACTATAAAAAATGATAGTTATCTAACGGGACCCCCCGTAACCAACAGTCACTGTAGTTACTGATGTAGGGTGACAGGAAATACCATTATGTCTTTCCCTGTAAATTTTGCATTATTGGTTTGAATGAAAAAACCCGATTCTTTTTGCATTATAGACTTTGACCAAAATCAAGGTAGCGACGAATAAGTCTGTGCACGTGGCCCATGAGTCCGCAAAGCTGGCAGCTGCACGGATCAGTGCAGCTTTTAATAATGCAAATGTTTCAGTTGACGCTAATGTGTCTACTGCGGGGAATACGTCACCTCCTACTCCCATTGGAGGTGACTGGAACATGTCATCTATTGATGACATTGCAGGCGACGGTGACAAATCACCTGCTACACTAATTGTAGGTGACTGGTCGAAGTCACCGTCATCGCATGACTCAGTCGCCACTGTAAAGGCCGCCGGATCACCCGGGGCCACATCCGTTAAACCTTTGGGTTCTAATGTGACGACTAGAGAGGTGATGCGAGGTTGTTCGAATCGTCGGACATCTTTGGTGGGGAGCCATATGATGATGACTTTGTGGGCGATGATCACTCTGGTGACGTTAGTATGCGTCACCAGGACAAAGTGGTCGCGAAGGGAAGAGTGCTACTGGTGGTGCTAGTTTCCATCACCAGAAAGAGTTTGCATCACCAGAAAGAAAGGAGTGATTCTGGGGATCGCTCCCAGGGCCACGTTAACGATAAAGTTAACATGAGCCTTCAGGAGAGGGACCGCAATACGTTGCGGTCCGCTCCTAAAAAGAGGCCTTGGTTGCCCTCAAAAGACAACCTACTTCGTTTGTCTGATATGACCAACGATCGATATCATACACCATTATTCGACTCATCCAGGCTTCATAAGCCTGGTGAGGATGAGACGGAATTCTTCATCGATGCCTTTTTCTGGCATCGGTGGCACTCTTCTTAACGGGTAAAGGATGTCAGATTTTTGCTTCAAGCATGGACAGCCTTTGTACAAAATGTACAAAACATAGGTCGTGAAGTCTGGCAGACAAGCCAAATGCTTTCCGTGAACGGTTTGAGAAACGGACCGTAGTTGGTGTACGCTGTAAGTTGCACCGTTTGTCTTAAGAGGCAGGGATTCCTTGCCTCTCGTGGTGGGACTCATTCCCATGCTGTCTTAAGGGTGCAGGCCATGCCTCTAAGGAAGCATACTTCCTTAAAGATCCTAATTGAAGGATGCTCATCTCTTACGAGGTGCTCAACATATTGAGAATCTCCAATCCTATCACAAGTGCAGGAAGCGCTCGTTCTCCAATTAACCTTCTGCCGAGGAGGATGGGTCTCGTCGTACTGCTAGACGAAACCCGGAACGACCAACATCAGTTGGGAAAGAGGTTACGAATTATCATGAGAGGGTGGATATCCTTGCCAACGAAGGAGGTGACTCGTTCGAATTCTTTACCTCGCGGTGGTCCGAAAAGTTTTAAACAAGAAAACACTTTCTACCACTCGAATCCGTATATGGATGTGGATGGGAGGAAAAATCGGGTTCGCCTCGTTTGACGAACCCAAATCAACATCGTGATTTGGATCACACTCTTTATTATTTGAGAAAATATATTGATCACGAGCAATCCAGTCGCCGCGAGTCAGCTGGACAGTTGATAATGTTTCTCGTGACCACTTGGGAAGTTGTGCGCAGATTGCGACTGATTAACTAGCGAACGAAAGGACCAATCAGTCCCTTGAAAACGAGCTGGTGACAGCTCGTCAGAAGATCTCTTCCTTGTAGGAAGAGTGGATCGTCTGGTTAAAGAAAATCAAGAGCTGTGACGAGACAATAAGTCTTTGGCTTCATCAGGCTTTGGCGGATGCCCTTGACCGTTCCGGTGTAATTTGGAATCTTAAGAAGCCTCGAACTGATGGTTCGGCGGAGACCCCAACACAGAATGTAGGATGCGTACGCATACTACGAGACAGCTCAATCGTGTATACATTGCCTTGGCGATGTAGTACACGAAACGGGCCGATAAGCTTTGGCAGTAATTTATTGCTGTCTACATTCGTCACTACATGTTTTGGTAGATTTACCGTAGACAGTAGGATTCGGTCATTAACATTTTAATGAAACTATGGTTGCTTGTTAATTTTGTCAGAGTTCCGTTTCTGTCGGTCCAACGAATCAGCGATAGGATCCTAACTACTCCTTCTCTAGCCAACAGAGAAATGACCTGCTGACTCGGTTATATTTTTGTTTTCTGTGCGACAGCATCAGCAAGAGCTAGAAGATTTTCTGCTAAAGCGAGTCCCCACCCCCTTAAATAGGAGTCACTCTCAAGCAAGGTGGGTATACGTGGGCACAAAGCATACACTGGATTGTTGATGGAAAATTCTATCATCGGCAAGAACTCGATCCAAATCTCAAAAGAGTGGACATATCCGCGAAGTATCTCTTGGAGAATACGGTTTGCCCATTCCGTTAGACCATCTGTTTCAGGATGATCAGAAGTTGACATTTTTAACTGTGTTCCAAGTGATTTAAACACAGTTCGTCAATATTACGCCGTGAATCTAGCGCCTCGATCTGAGACCAGTTCACGGGGCAACCCATTGAGTCGAAATATTGTGTCAACAGCTGTGCTTTGGCTGTGATAGACTCCGGGACGCCAGCAAGATGTACGATTTTGTTGAATACCATTATTCTTGTGGGTTTCGTCGGGAAATCTGAAGACAAAGTCCGTAGACACGGACTGCCAACACTCTGCCGGAACAGGCAGAGATTGCAACGGAGCACGAAATGAAGCACTAAGCTTCACCCGTTGATAAACTTTGCAAGCACGTATGTACTTGCGGACGAACTCATACTGGTTTGACCAGTTGAAGTCCCGACTTATCGTGGGATAGATCTTCTCACGTCCACGATAACCACTTATTGATGCATCGTGGCACTCATACATAATGCGCGAACGCAAATCATTATGGGTGGGGATTACGACACGAGGTGTGTTGCCAGCAATGATAATGTTATGCAGTAGCCCATTTCGTGTTGTCTATCGATCTGTTAAGGATCGATACAATTTTGACAATCCTTTTAAGGATTGTTGAATGTATTTTTAAGGTTATCCATCAACCCATTAAGAGTCTTATCTTCTTGATAAGCTCTTCTAACGTCGTCGAATAATGTTGCCGACGGAGCACTTACTTTTGCATCAGTAGCCTTATGCTCACTGTTGATTTGCGCAGCCAGCGCAAAAATGGGCCGGCGCAAAAGGGCATCAGCGACGACGTTAAGTCTTCCTGGTTTATACTCCACGGATAAATCATACTCCACGAAGAAAGACAGCCATCTCGCCATTCTTTGCGAGAGGTGCGGACTGTTTACGGCCTTGCGTGAAGACGCTTGGTCCTTACATCCAATGAACGGTCAATTTCCCAAGCGATAGACCCTAAACTTAGCTAGTGCGTGCTTCATAACAAGAAATTCCTTGTCATGCACTGAACAATTGCGTTCAGCTGGTTGAAGCCGACGCGATTATTGACAGACGACACTCTGCGCCGTCTGTGTCATGTTGCATTAACGCACCGCCGATAGCGAAATCGCTGGCGTCACAGACCACATCAAAAGGTCGGCCTTGGTCCGCAATCGCTAAGATTAGCGATTGTATCAAGCTGTGCTTGATACCTCCAAAGGAACGCTGACAATCAGCGTTCAATGACCACTTGACATTTTTCTTCAACAAAGAGAAATATGAACTGTTATTTCGGCATTATTGCGTGAGTACTTGTGCAGGTACGCCGCTAAACCGAGAAACTTCTATTCTCTTTACATAGACTAGCACTGGCCAATTGGTGATCGTCTTGACCTTTTCTGGATCCGGGCGTACACCGTGTTTACCCATGATCCACCCAAGGAGTGGTATTTCGCTGGCAGCGAATATACCCTTCTTGAGATTTGCATACAACTTGTGCTTAAGTATAAGTGTAAGAACCTTTCGGACGTAGGAACGATGTACTTCAACATCCGCTTTTTCATTCATTGCTCTCCTATGAACGAAGTCGTCATCAAAATAGCTCGGTGCAAAATCCCGCACCGATCTCAACAAATTGGTTATACATCTATTAAATGTCGCAGGGGCATTGCTAAGTCTCTGTGGCATGACTAGCCACTCCCATAGCAAACCGCTTGGGGTTTTACTGCTTCGAATGGAGTATCTTGTTCACGCACAAGGATTTGATAGAATCCATCCATCAGATCCATTGACGAAATGACAGTACTCCTTTCTGCTCTTTGACATACCATCGATGATTACGTCTTTTCGTGGTGTCGGCGTTTGAGCCGGTACAGTTGTAGCGTTCAGTGTATTGAATGTATGCACAATCCTCCATCATCCTGTTGCTTTACGCAACAGGAGGTCGGAGTGCCATGTGGGGAAGTTGATTCCCTCACATGACCCGCTGCTTAGCGTTCCGCAAAAAAAATGTCGATCGCTATTACTTGTTCACGAGGCAGCAATGGCCATTGCTTCATGATAAAGTATCTCGAATCTGGGATTAGGTCGATCTCGTTTCGAGTGCCTTTGTCCTTAGGCAACTCGCACGAGGGAAGACATCCTTAAATTCTAGAGGGTTTGTCTTCAAAGACTCCCAGGATCAGACTTGCCAGTGGCGCAGCAACATGCGCCAAGGGTTTAACCCGTTGGCAAGTTTCGCATGTGCGAACATATGTGCTGACCCATTTATAAAGTTGGGCCGCCAATAAATGTGGCTTACAGAGCCGTAGGTCTTCTCTCAACCGAGGTGGCCACCAAGGACAGTATCGTAGGATTCGATACTTCAAATCCTCATCAGGAGGAACAACTACACGTGGAGAGTCCGCAGTGTCCGTGCAATAAAGTAACAGGTGGTTATCGATAGATTATTGATGTAACCTTGCACGCAAACGTGCCAGCAATTTAATACCTAAATCAGATTTCTTTAGAGCTCGTAGTAGAGCTACACACTGTTCATCCTTGGCGTAAGCCGAACGAATTAATTCAAGAATAGGCGACATGATAGTCGTTAAGTGAGAGAGCTCATAATCCGGCCTGCGTGATAACGCATCAGCTAAAGCATTCTGCTTGTCGGGATTATACTTCACCTTGAAGTTGTATTTCGCGAAAAAGGATAGCAATCGGGCCATTCTCTGTGAGAGATGGGGCAACTTAGTCGCTATGCGTAATGTCACGTGATCTGTATATATCACAAACGGCTTAGAGCCGAGCGGATGAACTCTGAATTTGACAAGAGCATACTTCATAGCAAGAAACTCTTTGTCATGAACTGGATAGTTCTTTTCCGCAGCTTAAGGCTGTCTAGACTTGAACGCAATTATACGTTTACGCCCATCGACATCTGATAGTAACAGAGCACTGCCAATGGCAAAATCCGAAGCGTCACAGACGACACTTAAAGGCCAATTTGGATTTGGCAGTGCCAGAATCGGGGCATGGATAATACTATTCTTCAACTGCTTGAAAAGCGTTCTGTAATATGCTAGTCTAGCACCACTCTATATTCAATTTAAGGAGATTAGATAATGGCCTAGCGATATCAGCGTAATGTTCGCTATATTTGTGTGAATAATAGGCGAGACCCAACCGCTTACGCAAATCTTTTGGTTCTTGGAAACCGGCCAATCTACTATGGTTTTTACCTTAGCGGGGACCGCTCTTAGACCTCGCTTCCTAATGAAGCACCCTAAGAAAGAACTTTCTTCTGCGCTAAATGCATTTAGATGCATTGGCATACAATTTATTTGTGCGCATACACTCAACAACTGCTCGCAAATGGTTTAAACGGTTTTCCGTATCCGACCCACCCAGCTCCGCACGACTATGTAAAATTGACATCAATATAAGTCTGTCATAACCTCAATGAGGGCGCAATAGTTCCGTCACTAGACGATTAAATGTTGCCGGGGCGTTGGAAAGCCCTTGTGGCATGACCAACCACTCCCATAGCATACCGCTTGGGGTGGTAACCGCTGTATCGGGATATCGCTAACTCGCATGAGCAGTTGGTAGTAACCGTCGAATAAGTCAAGTGCCCTGTGCATTGTACATCCTACCATATTGCCCTGAAGAACGTCCTTTCTAGGAATGGGGTTTGTGCTGGTATAGTAAACGTTAAGCTTATTATAAGTATATACAATGCGTCATTCACCACTTGGCTTATTGACACAAAAAGTCGGTGTCGAATGGGGAGATTTGCTCTCTCGTACCATTCCCGCCTCGTGCTTAGCACGGAAGAAATCGTCAATGACGTCACACTGTTCCAGTGGTAAAGGCCACCGCATGTGACATAGTATTGGTTCCCGGAACCAAGTCAATTTTATGACGGACACCTCCATACGAAGGTAAAAAACAGATAGTGGATTGAAAAATACCACATCTTAGAAATCCTTTATCAGGGAATTAAAATGGATCCGTATAATTTCTATGGATCGATAACCCGCTCCGCGCACTCAGTGCAGCTTTTGTGAGGACAGCTTCGTCCAAAAGTGACGATAAATTTAACTCAGTCGTAGGTTGAATGACCACCATCTCAGATAAGTCGCCAGCCTTTAAGGCTCGGCCGCACACATCGATAGACATTTCTTCTAGCTTTAAAAAGCATGTAACGAAGGGATTGCCGCAAGGCTAACTTCTCCGTCAATGTTACCGGATACACCATTTACAAGGTGTGTAATTGCTCACTCGTACTACTTTGTGAGGGTATAAACGCGTCGCGTCTCCCTTGTCTTGGAGTAGAGACATTCACGACCCCGAATGTTCCTGTCTGTATTGGTTCTATACCAGACATGGTGTCTAATTCGACATCCGACAAGTATTTAGAAAACTCAACTTCCTCATCCAGTGAACGTTTTCGTGTCGCTTCAGGTGCATTATAAGGGTTTTGACCCATAATGCCCTGGCTAACCGCCAATAGTGTCCTATTGACACTCAGTATGGTGCCACCTTGGCCAACCACACTAGGTGGACTTGGACGTGTCACTCCACGTATCTCAGGAATATTACACCTTTGATGACTCGGCCTTAGGCCAACAATGCTTCCAGCATTCAGTGAATCGTAATTACAACGAGTGTTACTCGACGGAGTGGGACGTGCCTTTCCACTTCCTTCTTCTGAGTCGGGCTCAGAATTAATGTTTGTAGCATTGACATTGAATAATTCAGACATTTCATTGTCTAAAACACTGACAGACACCGTCAAGAATCCGCGCTAGTAGCGCTTTTGTTGCCTAGAAAATGGGGGTTCATGACTCTCCGAAACTTTGCTAGGAACATTGCGCGTGGCGCCTAAGGTCTTCGACCTCCGATCGATCCATGGCTCGTGGCGTTCAAGCCAGGCCATACCAAGGATGAGATCATATATCGAATCCAAATTAAGGACGAGACAGCTTTCTATACTGTTCAAGTCCAAAAACTTTATCATTAAGTTCAATAGGACTTTAGGGAAAGTGACACGAGTCCCAGTCGCTAAGCGAACAGTGATTGTATCACTTTCATGCGCTTTAAGCGCCTCAACGTATTCCTGACTTCTTTCAAGGGAAAGACGTCGAGCATAATTGCAAGACGCTCCTGAGTCGATTAAAATTGACCATGGCTTATCAAAGCCCTTCACAGTCGCTCGAGCGACCAACAAGCCAGGCTTGTAACCACGCCCCGTGCCATTAAGCACTGAGCTAATTGGGGCTAGGTCCTGTTTACTCTCACCTCCTAGAGGTTCAAAAAAGAGCAGGTCTTCCCCAGTAGAGCGTCCCGCACCTACTGGGTATCGACGTTTTCCCGCACCATGCCAGATTTCTGGTATAGGTCGGAATTCGTGCTCTTTTGAGCTTTATGCGTATTTCGTAGGGAACAGGACGGACGTACCAGTTTCGTGCTTCCGCACATAACATATGCGGATGTTCTTATGCTGTTCCACAGCTTGAAAAGCATCTTATCCTTCCTCAACGAGGCTTAAATCCATGGGTTCCGGTCTATTAGACGATACACATATTCTCGAAGAGCTTGTTCGGTAAACAGGCGTGCTAACGCGAGCAGACTTAAAGTCGAAGTGAGTGCTTAGAGCTATGAAAACTTCATCTTCGAAAGTAGCAGGATGAGATCGGAATAATTCTGTTCGGGCAACGCCCTAATTGAGACCCCCCCATAAAGATTGCTACGATAATTGCTTCTTGCACCGGGTCTTGATACATAGATGCAATGAGAGTTCTCAACTCCTGGACAAAGTCCCCTTGGGCTCGTTTACCCTGTCAAGTCGCTAGGAGCCGTGCTCGCATGCGAAAAGCCTGATCAGGCGGTGCAAACATGCTAGTCATTTGCTGTTTCAGCAAATCCCATGAAGAAAAAGCGTCGTTTATGAACGTACTGCACGATAGTACCCACTCCATCGCTCTACCTCCGAGTTTGGAAATGGTCATAGCCACCTTTTGCAGTTCTGTTAAGAACAAGGCGAAATCAATAAACATCTCCATCTGCATAATTTAAAAAGGGAGATTTTTCTTCCTCTTTTTTCTCAAATGTCTTCAAATTGACATCTAGAGGGCGAGCCTTCGGCTTCGAATTAGGTACAGGGATGTACCGGGTTGGCATAGATGCCGCTACTTTATCTTGTACCTGGCCGATCAGGGAGGCTTTACATCGCATGACGGCTTCAAGTCTTGCATGCAGGACCTCTGGTCCCTGGGAGATAATAAACTCCACATGTTCAAGCCCAAATAATGTTTTGAGCTTGTCATAAGCTGCGCGTTGCGCCTTCCATTTCAGTGAGGTTTTAGTCTTCTAAAGACTCAGGTGTAAATTGACTACGAGTGCTACCAGGTGTAGCGGAGCTACCTCGCTCCTCAAGTCGGAGGAAGACTTACAGACTCAGAGAGTCTCTTAGTTCTATTGAAACTAATCGGCTTAACAACTCAGGGAGTCGTACAAGCTATTAAAGCTTAAGGAATCCTAGTTCAAGGGATTCAGGGGTTCGTAGAACCAAGTGGCAACTAGTGCCCAAGAGGATATACCTTAGAAAGACTTCTATCTCTTACAGATCAATGCGCAAGCCTTAGGAAGGCACTTAACGCTTTAAGATCAAAAGGGGAACTGAACTTTATTTAATTATTTGAATCTAAAAACCTTACTCCAGCTAATTTAAACAGATTTCGGCCGCCATATATAAATCTGGCGGCAACCACATTTGTTACCCATAATAAATGGGATTTAAGTAACTAACTATTTTAAAATTGGATAAAAGGGTAACTTGCCCATAAAAAAAATGTATCACAACAACAGTTCTCCAACCGATGTGTGCCCATGATCCTAGTTCAAGGAATTCAAAGGTTTGTAGAACCAAGTGGCAACTAGTGCCCAAGAGTATATACCTTACAAAGCCTTTTAACTCTTTCAGATCAATGCGCAAGCCTTAGAAATGCACTTAACGCTTTAAGATCCATAGGGGAACTGCACTTAATTTAATTATTTATCTAAAACTGTAACGGGGTGTATCGTTACATGAAATTAATACTTAAAGGTTGTTAACTAATATATAATCTAAAAGGTAGATAATATTTGGAGGATACTACTTTATATAGTAATGTTCAGAATTTTTATCCATAAATGGTATATACCATTATATCTATTTATTCCGCAGACTAATCAGCTGTAGAGATAATCAAAGAGAGATACAGACAGATAAAGATAAGATAAAGATAAGAATTCAATTACATGTTTAGTATTAGATTCTAATTAAGTTAGCATTTACAAGAAATAAAGAGAGACACGTAATTATATTAATACAGTTTTCATTTTACCCTCTTTAAGCTAGTTACTTTAAAGAGAAGTCTTCCTCTGCACGTACTAGTGTACGTGAACGTAAGGCACCGCTCGCAACTGAAGCAGTGCGAAGTGGACTTGTACTAAAGCAGTACAAGTCGTAGTGCCCCGTTACACAGAGCACTTAGCGCAGGGACTTGGAGAGCAAACTCTTGGGCAGTTCTCCTGAGCAGCATGTTGCTTAGTTGGAGCAATTTGAGGCAATTGTGCTCGGACAGCGAAGGGCCGCGGCCGAGGCACAGAGCCATGCTGCGGCGGAGACTGTCACTAAGACTCCGGATGAGCTTGGGATTGAGCAAGCTCGGAGCGAGGCTCTCAACAAGACTGTTGAGATACTCTCCTCCCGGCCGCAGATGGACCGGCCCAAGTTAGATGGAACTGCAGCGCACATGATTCTCCACAGACTGTTAGCCGTTGAGCAATGCGGTGGGGCGCAGCTCATCGAGGACGACACCAAGTAGGTGTCGTGCGCCATGTCGCATTTGCGCGGTAAGGCCTAAGAGTACTCTTAGTCAGCGCTTATGGCGGACGTTATGGCGTTTCCTTCATGAACGATCTTTAAGACAACGATTCGCGCCATATATCAGCTGCTGAACAACGAAGCGTTGCTTCAGGCGCGCTTCTTTGAAGCGCGACAGGCAAAGCGATCCCTGTAAGAAAATTTGCAGGAGATGCGCTCGCTGTCTGCGTCTACTACTATGGGTCTGATACCGAAACACATCAAAGTGCCAACGTTCATAAACGGACTGCGGCACGGCCATCGTGACAGGCCCTAATAGGAAAGAGACCGTCGGGGATGAAAGAGGTAATCCAAATTGCTTTAGTTGAGGAGCAACCCTTTAACAGTGCTTCGGCGACTGCTTAATTTAAGCCGTTTGCCGAGAGGTCGGATGCCACTCTCATGGAGTTGGGCGATGCAGACGAAGTCTGCTACAAAAAAAGTGCGTCAAGTGCGGCCATATGATGCATCGCTGCTGTGCCAGGGTCCCTGCTAGGGCTAAGACGCCCAGCAGGAGGACTACCTACCCGAAGGGTGACGGCAAAAACCTGTGTGCGAGACGCATGAGTTCTGCATCGACCACTGAGGGGTCGAGAATTGCAGGAACGCCGTAGGGGTGAGATGCTCTGACGCGGACTCTAAAGCTACCCCAAACTTCCAAGTTATCGAACAAATAAGAAGCATAGTTCCTGAGTGCCCCGTTACACCTGGAAGCACTTGTAGTCCGTCCAAGGACCACATTTCTCTCACTAACATGGACATGTTAGATGATAGTAGGTCTTGAAATTTCGGGTCTCAACCCAGGTGGTCTATAGCGCTAGAGTACGATGCTATGACCATGTGATGACCCTCCTTGTGAGTTCGAGTATCACGAATTTTTGTATACCTTGCGGCTCTAAAACAAAGACCGGCGGTGTTTGAGTTGCCTTGCCAGGATGGCAAGCGAGAAGAGGCGACCTTTCGTTTAGCGAACGGCGCACTCGTAATACTGAGGAAATTCAAGTTGAACTTGCCTTCGGTTTCAGTGACTTCTCCTTGAGAGAGAAGTTCACGGTGCTACGTATGGATAGTCCGTATGATTTCATCCTAGGCATGCTATGGTTGCCAAAATACCAACCATGGATAGGCTGGCGAACACGCACAGTTGCTAACTCCCCGCAGGACACCGGAAAGAATGTGCTCCTGCGAGAGGCTTATGAAACTGATGTCGTGTCCAACATAGTTGATAGTGTACCTACATGACACAAAGTCCTACCCAGCTCGGTGAGATTGGTGCAGTGAAAAAGACGATGACAAGTAGTCTTGCGTCTAATGCTCCTGCATAGAGCCAAGAGCCTGTGGAAGTAGATAGCGAGCTGATAAAAAGTCAAGCATCGCAAGAACCGGCACAGAGCCTAGAGCCTGGTGTGGTTAGAAGGAGCGTGTTACCGAGAAAGCAACGGTTATACGATTTTCTACTGAGATTCGCTCAGCACCCGCTTCCCAGTCAAAGGTCATGGGGTGACTCGAAGAACGAGTAATTGACAAATAACAACGATCAAAGGCACGTGAAAACGAGTGGCTTTTGGATCGGTCCTGGCAAAAGAGGTCAAGCCTTCGAACAAGGTGTTTGAGGCCGTCGAAGACAAAATAGCGGAGGCTTCCTCGATTGAGATGCTCCAGCACGTCTTGGACTCTGCTGAGGAGATAGTAAACCACCCGGAGATGCCGTGGGATCTGTTCCTGTCCGAACTTAAGAAAGAAAATATCGACAAAATAGTCACACCAGTTCCAGAAGAGAGCTTGGTGGATTGTTGTCGTCGTCCACAATGGACGAGAGCGTCCTAGAAACGGACAAAAAGAAGCGGTTCGCTGCTCAAGGCTGGGATGCCTTGAGAGACAGCCTTTTTTTAATTTTTCGAAAGCATCGTGCTCAGCCGCCTACATGCCGATAGGAGTATCGGGCACGAAAAAGATCTCGAACCTGGCACAAAGGATTGTGTGAGCAGGCAATGGCCGTTGCCGAAAGAACAAGTCGATTATATCAATAAGCTCTTCGACAAGCGAGCCAAGGCGGGACATGTGCGTGAGAGCAAATCGCCTCACTGCAGCCCGACCTTTTGTGTGCGTAAAGGCACAGGTGGATGGCGCGTGGTTCAAGCTGAACACGGCCATCATCCCGGCGTAAATGCCAATTCCGCGAAAAGATGTTTTGTTAAACTGCATGGGAAAGTCAACTATCTTTTTCGCGTTATATTTGAATATTGGCTACTATCAGGTACTCATGAGAGAGTCCGGTGTAGCCAAATCAGCTGTAAGCGCCCCCAGCGGCATGCTTTGGGAGTGGCTTGTGATGCCGTAGGGTTTGAAACACGCACCAGCGACATTCAACCGAGTGGTGGCTCACGTACTGCGTCAGCACCGTGCCTACGCATCCCTTACTTTGAGGATGTATTCGCTCATTGTATGGCTGAGCGCAATAGAGTCGCACAAGCGCCTTTGGACGCTGTGTTGCAGACTCTGGAGGACGCCTCATTCTACATAAACTTCCTAAATGCGTCATAGGGGTCCCCAAAAATACCTGTGGGCTGCATCGTAGGTACAATTGTTGTACGAGCAGATCCAGGCAAGGCAAAATCGGTAAAGGAATGACCAATACCACGATATGTGAAGGATTTGCCCCAATTCCTAGGGCTCGCTAATTATTTGCATAAGCATAGCAAGAATTATGCTGAACGAACTTAACAATTATCTGACCTCCTTAGAAAGGATTCAGTATGGGTTTGGTTGTAAGATCAAGAAGATGCTTTCACATCAGTGAAGCAATCTCGTATATAGGCACCGGTCTTGGCATTGCCAGACGCGAACAAGCCTTTAGAGTCGTCTGCGATGCAAGCGATGTTACAATCGGCAGCGCGTCGATGCAGAAGGATGACGACGGCTTTGACCGTCATTTCTTATCAGTCCCAGCTTTTGAAAGCCGCGGAACTGAATTATTCTGTCCATGACAAAGAGCTACCTTCAATAAAGTATGCTCTCGTTAAGTTTATAGTGCATCTATTGGGCACCGAACCATTTGTGGTTTTTACGGATCACGCATTGCGGTGGACCGCAATAAACACACCGCACCTCTCGTATAGAATGGCAAGATGGCTTACATTCTTCCCTGAAATTAATTTCAAAGTCAAATTCAAGCGGGGCAAGTCGCATATCCTGGCTGACGCATTATCGCGCAGACCAGACTTCGAGGCAAGACACCAGGAAAGTGTGTCTAGTGCTAAGGCACAAGTTGAGTCGTCAACGTTGGCTGCCATGAGGTCTACCACGTGACGAGCTCGTTGGCTTTAAAAATAAAAAAGAGCCACACTCAGGACGAGCATTGTCGCCGTCTGTTGGATCAATTCGGTCGCGCACCTGAAGGCTAAGCTGAGTCGGTTTAGCTATAGCGATGGCCCGTTTTGGCATCAGCTGTCACCTTGTAATCCCTTGAGAATTTATGTACAGATCTCAAGCCGATGATTCTTCAGAAGCTCCATAATGCTACATCGAGTGGGCATCTGGGTCGTCAAAAGATATTCTTACGAGTGTCAGAGGAATTTTGGTGGCCACACAATATCGATGGGTGGCCAACAATATTCGCTCCTGCGGAGGACAGTGTCAGCGCATAAAACCTGCACCGAAACAGCAGAGTCGGCGTCATCGCCCAACTCGGTGAAAACTGAGAAGGCCTCCGAATTAACCGGGCACACGTCCATGAAACCTTCGATTTCTCACGTGACAACCAAAGAGATGATGACGAAGTTGTTTGACGCTTTGTCGGACTCTTTTGGTGAGAGTCATCTTGTGATACCCCCATGGACGAAGACCACTCTGGTGATGTCAGTGTCCATCACCAGGAATGAAGTGATCGTAAAAATCGCTTTGGTATGAATGCTACTGGCGGTGCTAGTATGCAACACCAGAAACGAAATGATTCTAGAAATCGCGCCGAGAGCCATGAAAGCGTTAACGTTAACTTGAGCCAGCGGGAGAGGGACCACAAATTTTGCGGTTTGCTCCCGAAAAGAGGCCTTGGTTGCCCTCCAAGAGCAACCTAACGCGTTGGTCTGGTATAACAAACGATCGGTACCATATTTAGTTGTTCGACTCATCCAGGCTTCACAAACCTGGTAGGACGAAACGGAATTCTTCATTTATGCCTAACGTTTTGACGCAAGGATGTCGACTCCTTAGGTCCGCAAGTTCATTAAGGTCGTCGGCAATGTGGGCGTGCTCACGGTCGCCGCAACCGCAACGATGCCCAAGCAAGTCTGCCTTGACTTCCTCGGACCAGGCAAATCCGCACGCATACTGGGCCATTGGAAGTGGTACCACAATTGTGCAGAGGGCACAAGAAACGCAAGTAAGTTCCATGCATAAGCCATCACATCAGGCAAACATGGTGCTGAAGTTATTCAAATCGATATGTCGGCATCGATGGTACTACTTAACGGCAAAGGATATCAAACTTTTGTTCCAAGCTTGGACAGCCTTTGTAAATAATGTACAAAACATAGACCGTGAGGTCTGGCTTGACAAGCAAACTGCCTCCCGGGAATGGTTCTGCACCCTATAAGTTTCACCGTTCGTCTAGAGAGGCAGGGATTTCTTGCCTCTCGTGGAAAGACTCATGCCCATGCTGTTTTAAGGGTGCAAGTCATGCCCCTTAGAAAGCAAATTCCCTCAAAAATCCTCATTGGAGGACTAGCATCTCTTACGAGATGCGCGAAGGGATTGAGAACCTCTAATCCTTTTGCGAGCGCGCGAGGCGCTTGTTTTCGGACGGACCCTCTGTCGAGGAGGATGGGTCTCGTCTTATTGTCGAATGAGAACTGGAACGTCCATCATCAGTTGGGAACGAGGTCCCCAACTATCATGTGTTCGTTGGCGGATATCCCCGCCAACGAACGAGATAACTCGTTCGAGCCCCTTTCTCCTCACGGTGGTTCGAAAACCTTTCAACAAGAAAACGCTTCTCACCCCTCGAATCCGTCAATGGGTGTGGAGGAGGAGGAAAGATCAGGTTCGTCTCGTTCGACGGACCCGAATCAACATCGTGATTTGGATCACACCCTGTAAATTTTCAAAGAGAGGACATTGAGCACGAGCGATTCCGTCGCCGCAAGTTATCGGTGACGGTCGATAAGGTTTCCCGTGACCAGTTGAGAAATTGTGCGCAGGTTGCAGTTGATCAACTGGCGAACGAAAAGACGCATCAGTCCCTTCAAAACGCGCTCGTGACAGCACGTCAGAATATCTCTTCTTTGGAGGAAAGAGTCGATCGTCTGGTTCAAATGAATCAGACTTTGCTCCGACACAATAAGGCTCTGGCTCGGGGCTATCAGGCTTTGGTCGACGCCTTAGACATTTTTCAGGGTGATTCGGAATCGGAAGAAGACTCGTACTGATGGTACGGGCGGAGACGCCAGACGTAAAACGTAGGATGCGTACGTATAGCTCGATCGTGAACGCTTGCCTTGGCGATGTAGTACACGAAACGGGCATATATCTGGGCAGTAATTTATTACTGCCTACATTCGTCACTTCGTGTTTTCGTATGTTTACCGTCGACAGTAGGTATAGGTCATTAACATAAAATGATAGTATGTTTGCTCATCCATTTTTGCCAGACTTCCGTTTCTGTCGGTCCAGCGCATCAGCGATAAAATCCTGTACGAAACGGATTTCTACTTCTCTAGACAACGGAATTCGCCTCTTGACTCAGTTTTATTCTTGGTTTTAGTGCGACCGGCTCGCACTGCGGAGTTATCAATCTCTTCATTATTGAGAGTTTTATCGTTCTCATTAATTATAATGTTTAGGATGCTGAGTCGTTCAGCATCGTTGTCATAGTCAGTAATAGCGTTGTTGTTATTACGGAGTTTGTCTATTTCAATGTTAATCAAATCAACAGTGGTATCCTTCGAAATACGCTCAAGCGGATTTTCCCTGAGCCTTCCATGACTTAAAGACGCCATATATTACGTGTGTCTAGAAGAGCGCGCTCTAGGAGCGACGCTCTCGGCCCGTATAAATGAGAGCATTTAGATAGAGGGGGCATCAGTGATATGCCACCCGTCACATGCGAGACCGACTGAGTACGTTCACGTGACGTCGGCGGAGCTTTAGGCTCGGAATGTCAGAACCATGATGGATAATGGTCTGAGCATAAGGCGCTCTGGTTTTATCCGACGGAAAAGTAGCTGCGCATTTATAGGTAGCGCTTTCATTAATGGTCGCTGCGCTATCCAGACCAGACGACGAGACAGCATTCGTAAATGTTGCTGTCTCCATGTTGTGAGCCATGAGAGAAGTTTGGATGGGCAATAATGCGCCATCATCCTTCCTCATGAGTTCGTTGTCCGCATCACTACTATGAGGTGACGTTAGCGGTGTAGGCTTATTGTAGTCGACAATGAGCGACGGATCAACATCCCTGTTAACGCGACAGCAGCAGTAGCGGCCGGCGTTTCGACTAAGGCATTAGACGCTGTCGGCGTGTTAACGCGGTGCGTGCGCTTAGTACGAGGTTGAGTGGGCGTCTTCGCAGACGACCCACCAACATGGCCCTTTTCCGGTGGCATCTTTCGCCCCATGTATGTTAACACAGGTTGCTAGACTGATTGAGTGAACTAGCGGCGCGTTAAACTGCTCGCAGCTGCTCGCTCCTCTTTGACGAATTTGAAAATGTAAATTCGTTCTTAAAGGAGGGATGGTGTAACTGGCTAAAGTTGCCCTAATATTACACAGTCCCTGTTAAGTACACTTGGTATACTTAAGGGGACGGTCAATTACTTAAATAAAGTACTTAGACCCACCACCCGGGTGTGGTTCACATTAGTGACCAACCCTTGTGTATGTGATGCACATAGGTGCATTCACATTAGGAGGGATGACGGCTAGCGTCATCCGCTACGCAAGATATCTAGAAAGATATGCTCGCAATAATTATTAGTGTTATCTGTAGAGATGACAATTTGATTGGTGAAAAATATTTATATTTAATGCGATTAAATATAAATCAGTCTAAAAACTACTTTTTACTTAGAAGTGCGCACGAGGAGCCGGATAACCGCTCCCGTGACGACAATTTACTAGATTACTTTGTGCGTTGGGTGAGGTGGCTAAGGCGCCCAACACAACTACCTCACTGCACCCAAGAGAAGCTGGTTTAATCGCTTCCTCGCTGTGTTAGAGTGTGTGTCTAAGTGGAGCGTGGCCGCATTACGACGTGCCCGCCTACAAAAGGTTAAGGGTCCATTAAAGAGGAACGGTGAAGCTAAATTGTCATTAATTATAGGTGCATTAAGATGATGGACGTTTTGTACATTCCAGGGCTGGGCAGACCACTGCTGTCAGTCGGTCGACTCGCGGAACGTGATATGTACATAAAGCTGGAGCATTCCAAGTGTGTAATTTTGGGCGACTGCAGCGGAATTGCTTAAGGAAAAAATTGAAAAATCGTTCCTGCTAGACTGTTAGCAAGAGGAAGTATTTTTTGAGTAGTACTTTGGTGTAGACAGTGAATGGGAGTTATGGCACGCCCGGATGGGACGCCCAAGCAAGGACGCACTGTGCAAGACACAGCTTTCCACAAATGGTATGCCTGTGATGAAGCCCGCTATCGAGCTGTCATGCGGAGGATGCATGAAGGGCAAGCAACCTGTGAAGTCGTTTCCTTCGCGTACGTTGACGAAGGCGTCAAGTGCGCCAAAAACAATACACGCTGATGTGATGAGCAAATGTAAAAGCTACCTCAGGGTGGTGCAAAGTATGTTCTAACAATCAAGGACGAATACTAACGGTATGTAGTAGCGTCCTTAATGAAACACAAGAGCATTTTGGCCGTAATCTTAAGAATTGCCAAGCCTTTTGCGAAAACCAACGGGTGAGCTGTGGATTGTCTGCGTTCTGACAGTGTAACTTGTTTGGAAACGAGACTGTATCTGAAATGTGGCGCCGCAACGGTACCATTACAAACGAACCGTTCGTACAGTCCTCGGCAGAATGGTTTCGCGAAACGCATCAGCTGCACGGTCATGGAGAAGGCACGAAGCATGTTACATCACAAAGCGGTTCTGACTGTATGTTAGCACAGCATTATACCTCATTCATATTTCATTCAACACAGCATAAGGCGAATCGGCGCCGCATGACTTGGCTTCAAGATGAGCCCTGTACGGAACACTTTGCGTGTGTTTGGATCGCAAGGGTTTTCTCATACTGATGATGTGAAGAGGACGAAGCTCGAGTCCAAGAATTTTTGGTATAATTCCTAGGTTACGCCGAGAATGCAAGAGTCCCCGTAAATTTGACTTAGACGCTTTAAAGGTCAAGGTGCACGTTCGGGCAAGCTGGGGGAGCGAGAGGTGAGATGTAAATATGACACGCAGTCGCCTCTGCCTAAAATGGTGATTCATGCGACCAAGGAAAATGATGGTGAAAGCGCCCCCTGCCTCAAGAACGTCAGCAGATAAGGGACGAGCTATGGAATCTCTATCGCTAATACTTGCTCACGACGCAGTGGCCACTGCTTCATTACATAGTATTTCGAACCTTGTATCAGGTCAATTTCGTGTCGAGTTTAGCCTTAGGTAACTCGCACGATACGGATTCAGGGAACACATCCTCGAGTTCGATCAAATCCTTCTATAAAGGAATTTTCTTCAAGGCTCCCAGAATTGAGACACAAAACATTCAATCCGATTATTCTCATCGAGAACACTTTCGTTCATCGATGAGCTGCCAAGAATCGTCTTAAGGAAATAGTATTGCCAACCGAATACCGGCTGCGTACTTGTCATCTGTGACAAGTACGCAGATCTGCATGAATTTGCCACTAGGCAGATTATGCAAGAGCCGTTTCGGCTCTAGCGTTGACAAATGAGTTATTTCGAAGTTATCAGATCAAGTGTATAAGCGTTTACACTAAATTCGTTGTTTGCTAATACCTTCAATGTCTCAGACTCCTCTTTGAAACTTATTTCCAAGCGTTTTGGGAACTTTTACCGCAAATTTCTTGAAACTTATTCCCGCAGAGTCCCGGGGACTTATTCCCTCCAGTTTTATTCAAGAAGTATACACCTCAACTGCCTCTACGATTGACTCTTGAGGCGATCTAGGACTTTCGCACTGTATCTAGTAGACAGGCGTTTCGAAATTTGTTGGATATTGCTTTTCAAGCAAGCACCTTTGTTTCGTACCACTCAACTTATTCGAGTGGTCAAACTTCGACGCTGCCTGTGCTTGTGCACAGCCGTCGGGATCTAGCTCCACAATGTGTTGGGTATTCAGACTGAGGTCTTGTGCAGTCATGCTAGCGATCGAGCCACCAGTGAGGCCATTGCACTCACTTGAAGTACATTCACACGCTTGTGGATGCTCCAAGACGTTCATCAGTTGACCATCTGATTAACAAGAGACAGGCATCGTCATAGCTTGATGCTGCCAGTTTATACATGGCTCGTACTTTCTGAGCCATGGTAATCCAAGGATGACATCAAATTTGTCGTCCAAATCTAGAACGGTGAAATCATCATCGTACTGCTTACCCTTTAAATGGAATTGGAAATCAACTACACGTTTATGAATCGTTATAGATGCGCCTGTCGCTAAGCGCACTATCATCCTCGTTAAAGAGATATCACTAATAAATTTGATCCAGCGATCTTCCAGCGATTGGCGTCTAACAAAATTATTCGACGCCCCACAATCGACTAGGGACTTAAGTGGCAACTTATTTAACACTTTTATTTTCAGGGTGATGATGTTATACTCATCCGCGTGGGCAGTTACACACATGGCTTGTGTGTGAGGAGCAAGTTTTGTCGAAAGACCTACAAATTCTTTTGACGTTGCTGGATCAGTAGGGCGCTCCGCACCTACTGACCCCGACCGGTTTTTGACGATCCGCCTTGCCGTTGCAATTTCGCAACAGCGTCGGATCCGCGTCCTCCGCTTTTACAAGCGATAGGTCAATCTTTTCGCTCAGTGTTTTAGGCACTGGCCGCGGGTCACTACACTCATATGCGTATGGCCCATTTTTTTACAACAATTACATTTTTGTAACCGTTTGTACGTTAAAAAGCGAGGTTTCTCGCTCTCTACATACGAGAGATCCATGAACCAGGACCTCCGTTCTCCCGTCTCGGTGGACAATATGCACCTGGGTGGACGAAAGCCTGTTTCAGGCTAAAGTCCTCATGTTCTGCTATAGAGATCGCTTGATAAGCGACTCTAATTCTAGCCGGAACAGGTGGGTCTTAACAGGTCCGTCTACAAGTCCTTTAATAGACACAGTTACCTGTGCTTGTTTGGCAGTAGGATGACTTTTGATACAACTAACCAGGTATCGTATATGTTGGGCATCAGCGTGAATGTCATGCTTGCCCTGCTTCAAATTCAGAGACTCAGCTCGAGATCTAAATCCGGCACGTGGTGGCTCAAATGTTTGTCTAAACCGGATCTTAAAGACCTCATTCGACCCAAAGACTAATGGGTCGTGAAGCTTGAGCCCTAAGGCCCAAGCTTTGGCACGTCCGGCTAACTTGGACATGCCAGATTTCACTATCGTCGCAACATCACTGATACGACGAGCTTCTATGGCGTCGTCTAATTCGACGAACTATCTCAAAAAGGAATCGCCTGCGACTGCCTTAAACTTAGAGATTCCCATGTTTAAGCTTCGGGTTGGCGCGGAAGCGTCGGCCCATTAGCAGCATGTAAAGGCTGCTGTCTCAACATTTCCATCTGTTGAGCACCCTGTTATCTCAACACCTCTGTGTTGAGAGCCTTGCTGGTGAAGCAAGGCTACTTTCTCTTGGGACCCGTCGAGTTCGTATTGTATGAACTCGGCTAAGGCCGCATGCTGTTCATCTCTTCCCAGAGTGAACAGCATGGCGCCAACGGCTGGCCCGCCTACGACCGAACTCATTCGTTCGATCGCTATCTATTTGAGGTCACTCAAATGAGTGAACATCACGCGTTGCGTTATAACCTTCTTGAGGGGCTTGTAACTCTCTCCTTCTTCATCAAACATGTCCATGTTGGATGGAACGTTCGTGGGACGTTGAACGTACTACGAAGTTCTAGCAGGTGTAACGATGCACCTTTCACTAGCACTGATCAGTACTAGTTAACCTAACACTGATTGCAGTGTAGGTTAGGTGCCTCGAAACTTCACAAACACAAAGGTACAGAGGATAGTTTCTTATGAAGCTAAGGGTCTTTACTTATAGGTCTAGACTAAGGCTTTATAAATAGAGAAAAGAAAACTTTATTAATTTATCAAGTTTTCTACGTAACGATCTTCTATCTACTACTGAACTTATTATATTAATATTAAACTAAGTGTGACGCCTCCTTGCGCACCGCACAGTCGTGTCTTGAACAATTGGCGAGATTAATTTAGATTTAAATAAACCAGTCAAAAATATCAAAGTTGGTATTATTGGAACTATTGAACTCAAATTAATCAAGATACTAACTTTGTAGTTCTTCGTTTATTCCCTTTTATAGCAATTAATTATTGTTATTCCTCCTATCGGAAATTATACTTATGCAACCAAAAAAAGACGGGACACCTGTTACAGCAC
>NC_090617.1:79002-104639 GCF_004359215.1 Bremia lactucae
ATGGTGCATTTAGCACCATGTAAGACATCGATCACAGGCAAGGAGGCAGCTCTCTTGTTCCTGGATCATGTTTACCGACTACACGGGATGCCCGAGTCCATAGTATCGGACCGGGATCCTCGTTTTACGTCTGGTTTTTGGCGACATGTGTTTGAGCTGCTTGGTAGCAAGCTCCACATGTCGACCGCAGATCATCCCCAGACCGATGGCCAAACAGAACGTGCCAATCGGGTCGTGGCGGATGTCTTACGCACTATAGCAACTCCCAAAGAGTGGAGCAAGCAATTGCCCTTTGTGGAGTTCGCTATAAATAACAGTGTCCACGCCAGTACGGGTGAGACACCGTTTTATATTAACGGACTGCGCCATCCTCGGACGCCAGTCTCGTTTGTGCGCAGCCCGAGTCTTAGTGGGGGAGGGCCCCTCACTATGCTCGGTGCGAAAGAGGGACATAGTTTCGTCAATATGACGATGACCCATGAGGGTATCATCTCAAAGACAGAAACTTGCCCTAGTGACCCTGCCAGTTTAGCAGTGGTCAATAAAACTACGCCTTATGACCGACCTCTTGGCGGTATCATAGGCGAGTTTGATGCTAAAAGCGTGAGCGAGGCTCAACGCTTTGTGGATGAGCGATTAGCCATCACACGTAAAGTCCGTGACGCAATGGCAAGCGCACAGGACAAGCAAAAAGAATATGCGGACCGAAATGGTCGCAAAAACAATGAACGCTTTAGAGTGGGTGAAAAAGTACTATTAAGTACTGCTACCCTACCTAAAAATGCAATTTCTGTACTACCTGGAGGTACTACGAAGTTGTTGCCGCGTTTCATTGGGCCCTTTACGGTGGTTGAAGAGGTTGGAGACCTAAATTATAGGCTCACCCTTCCCCCGTATATGAAGACGCACCCCGTA
This sequence comes from Bremia lactucae, assembly GCF_004359215.1. NCBI lineage: Eukaryota > Oomycota > Peronosporomycetes > Peronosporales > Peronosporaceae > Bremia > Bremia lactucae. The sequence continues at coordinate 79,918 of NC_090617.1, forward strand.
TTTTACGTGGGTCGTCTGAAACGGTATGTAGACCCAAATGAGGTCACATACCCCCATCTGGTTAAGGAGACCGATGGTGACGCCGACTGTGAGTCGAGCGTCGTTCGGGTGAGGGGGACGGTGAAGGCGAAAAGCTATCAGACCGACTCCTCCCTCCACGAACAGGACTTAGAGAGCGAGGGACATCACGCGAGTAACGCGGATCCCTCAGCATTATCCTCTCGAAAAGGTCCAAGCGAGTCTTCAGGCATTCATAACCCTGACAAGCCTTCGCTCGGACATCAACGAGATCCGAGTTCAGTCGTGAGACTTGACTCTCGAGATCCGCATTACGTCGTTCAGCAGCGCTGAACGCATGCGACTGAACGGACGAAGGTAAGGCAGCCGCGATTAGGTGGGCGAGATCGCCGCTCCTATCGGGCGCCACCGGCACTAATGGATGCGGGTGGGAATCAATGCTTCCTTGTTGGAAGGTTGCTTGCCCACCGCTCCGTGACGCAAGGGTACCAGATCCTCGTCCAATGGAAAGGTTACCCGAAGAGTTTTGACTCTTGGGAACCGATCGATACCCTACGTATTGATGTGCCCGGCTTGGTTGCTGCCAATGGAAAGGAGCACCAGCTGAGGCCACTTCGCTAGTCTCAAATGGACTAGCAGAAGCCGCGTAGTGAGAAGAAACAGGGGGTACAGTACCACCCATGATTTCTTTCACACGCAAACGGGCGAAATTAATTCGCTGCGACCGCTGTTTCATCACATCGGAATGTGGTTGAATGCGGCGCAGGAATTCCGCCTCGTATTGGTCGGGCGTTTCATTTGAACGCAACACGACCGGGATCGGGAAAATACGCCCAAGCGATTTTCCCTGAGCCCTCCATGATTGAAAGACGCCATAATAATTATGTGCGTCTACAAGAGCGCGCTCTAGGAGCGACGCTCTTGGCCCGTCTAAACGAGGCCATTTAGATGGAGGGGGCATCTTTAGAATGCCACCCGTCACATAGCCGCGTTCTAAACGACTGGCTTGTGACACTGACTGAGCACGTTCACGTGTCGTCGGCGGAGCTTTAGGCTCCGAATCCTCTATGTCAGAACCATTATGAAGTATGGTCTGAGCATAAGGCGTTGTGATAATACCCAACGGCGAAGCAGCTGCGCCTTTATGGGCAGCGCTCTCATTATCTGTCGATGGGACAGCATTCGTGAGCGATGCTGTCTCCATGTTGTGAGCCATGAGAGACGTTTGGATGGGCAATAATGCGCCATCATCATTCCTCATGAGCTCGTTGTCCGCATCCCTACTATGAGTTGACGGCAACGATGTCGACTCATTGTAGTCGACAATGAGCGACGGATCAACATCCTCACTGTTAAAGTGGGATGGATCCTTTAGCCCTGTTAACGCGACAGCAGCAGTGGCTATCGGCGTTCCGACTAAGGCATTTGACGCGGCCGGCGAATTAACGCGGCGCGTACGCTTAGTGCGAGGTTGAGTGGGCGTCTTCGCAGACGACCCACCAACCTGGCCCCTTTTAGGTGGCATCTTTGACGCCGTGTATGGAAACACGCGCGCTAGAGTGATCGAGTGAACTAGCGGCGCGTTAAGCTGCTCGCAGTTCCTCTCTCCTCTTTGTCGAATTTAAACATGTAAATTCGTTCTTAAAGAGGGGGATGGTGTAACGGGCTAGAGTTGCCCTAATGTTACACAGTCCCCATTAAGTACATTTGGTACTTAAGGGGATGGTCTATACTAAATAATAGTAATTAGACCCAACACTCGAGTGTGGTGCACATTTGTGACCAACCCTTGTGGATGTGATGCACATGGGTGCATTCACATTAGGAGGGATGACGGCTAGCGTCATCAGTTACGCGAGGTATCTACAAAGATACGCTCGCAATACATATTAAATAATATCTATAGAGATAACATTTTAATTGGTACAAATAGGTATTTATATTTAATTCTATTAAATATAAATCAGTCTGAAAATTACTACCTACTTGGTAAGTGCGCACGAGGAAACGGATTACCGCTCCCGTGACGTCACTTCACCAGAGTTCTTAGTGTGTTGGGTGAGGTCGCTTGCGCGCCCACCACAACTACCTCACTGCACGCAAGCTTCATCGCTGTGCTACGGTGTGTGCTTTAGTAGAGCGTGGCCGCATTACGACATGCCCGCCTACACGGTCCGTCCAAGGCATCATTCGCCAGTGCCTGAGCCAATTTCATGGCCTTACAGTTGCCAGATGCCGGCGAATTCACTTCGCACCTTCCAATTTGTGAGTCTCAATTTCCTGCGCTGTCATTGGCGACCGTTGGTCTGGCGGTCCAATGGGAACCGGTGAGTACCCAGGTAGGAGCACCTGCATTCAGAGCCGTATCAGCTTGCTGCGCTCCTGACAGTTCTTCGTCATCAGCACGGGGCTCGTAAGCATCCTTACTTCACCTCGAATTAAGATGTCCGTCCGACGCTTCTGTTAGCCCACCGTGAGGTAAATCTCCTGGCCCTGTCGGCACGGCTCTCCGCCGTAGAAGGTAAGGTCAGATCAATAGGCTCGTCACCCGATTGTCCAGCGAGATCCTTCCTTCGTGCCGGGACACCCTGTGATGGAACGTCACCACCCGATTACCTCTGTAAGACCCCAAAAATTATTTTAGTCCCTTTCAGCGTCACCTGCAATGCTCCTTTACGTGCCCACGATCGGCTCCCCGACTGCATCGGCGCCGTGAGCCCAGAATGGTTTTCTTGTGGCTCAGGCTCTGAAAGTACGGGCGTGCCGTTTCGAGTAACGGGACTTTTTCTGTCCTGTGCCGAGCCACCATTCTTTTCTTCTGTGATGTTGGCCGCTTGGCCCTTCATGTCGAGCTTAAAGTGTGAGGAATTAACAGCTTTAGCGGTCATTGATCATTTTTTGCCTCTCTCTGGAGCTCTCTGCCTCTCTCTGGAGCTTGAGACGTTAATGTGCAATTTGTTTGAGCTCCTCCAAGCTAAGAATTGGTTTCGCGAGATTCTCTAACGTGCACGTTTCTTCTTCCAGCTCCATACACCCACCCGAACCCTTAAGCTGGACATGTGCAGAGTTACAACGAGCGTAGATATGCTCACTACTGCCGCAACGGAGGCATTGCCTCCGTTGCGGCAGTAGATGACTTACGGTTATAGTGGTCCCGAACCACAAAATTCGGATAATCCCCATCTAAAAATGCCGGACAAATCAGCTAATTGAAAGAACACATTCCATGTTGTCAATGTCCTAGAGTGTGTTCAACATGTATCCAGGTCTTCTATTTAACGATTTCAAAATCTTGGCCTTGAGACATGCTGCCAATCACCCAATGTCGTTGAACATCATCAAATTTGACATGTATAGTGTACTCTGCTTCTTATAAGTTCCTGCTACATCAGGTCCCTGCTGTCGCAACCACGCCGAACCCCCTGTCATCCGCTGAACGTTCCGTAGCCGATTCATTGCTTTGCGCTACAGAATCTGCACTTCCGTGCAGTGTCCCGTGTAAAACCAGGAGTGCATCATCTTAGCCGCAGGCTAGTGGACTGCTGCCCGGTCGTACCTGCATAAACCGATTAAGTGTCAGAGCCATCTCCCTTTCTACCTGGGCTTGGACTGTGCAATCGCGTCCGCTCCTATCGCACCCAATACACATTTAAGAAGGGGGGGGCGGTCCTCTGATGACCTTCCACTCCAACTGGTACCTTCACGTAACGCACCCGGCCTCCGCTGCCCGTCCCTTTTCGTACCCAGCTGGCGTATCTATTTGATGGTGTTTGCGTCGTACTTCGCCGGATTTAACATGAATTTCTCAAACGTCCGTGTCCTGTGTGTTATTAAAACCGGCTCGTTTTGAGCAGTTACGTATGGGACAGTTTGCATTCACTGGTTTAAAACGGGTGCATTCGCCAACTTGTGCCTACTGGACAGCTTACAGATAATTTATTCGAATGCCCACTTAGTCGTATGAAAGTCATTACCTAATGCGTAAGCAAGCTTCTGCCAATCGTAAACGTGCCCCTTACGTCAACGAAAGCCTGTCGAAAAAGGCTAGCAGCCGTTAATTTCCGGCTTGTACCGCTTTGGAAATCTCTGCCGACTTGATGGAGGCTTTCGTGCCACAATAGGAATCGCCGAGTATACCACTAGAGAAAACTCCCGCAGCGTTGCTCTCCACGTTTCCACTGGACCCGCCTCCGTTGATCTCTAATGTCTTCTACTAGTGCCTCGAACATTTCCGCTGACGTCATTGTGATCTCGATCGGACTGGATGCTCGAGGACGCTCTTTAATCTGCATAAACCATAATCCTGGACCCGGAGTGCCCTCTTCTTCCTTCGCTAGCTACGCTTGACTGGTCGAGGCGGCCTCCGATGGCGGTCGGCGCGTCATGCCGCCGATTATATGAACGCCCCCTGCGGCTTGAGAACGACGTCCTCTGTTCCCAGATCCCTACATTCTCGTTCAGTCCTTGCATCATTGTAAAAACAAGAAGTAGAACTCGGCATGAAGGTCGGGAACCCAACAAAAGAAACGCCATACAAAAATGCTGCGGGAATTAGTGGAAGTGAAATGCTGGCGCTTCAGACAGCCTGGAAGAATGTAATTTGGATTCCTGAAACCTGAGGACGGAGTAGGCAAAGAAAAGCTCAATGATAAGGGCTTGAACGGCGAGTTAAGCTTGTTGTTTTTGATGGAAATCTGGTGCGAATTGGCGCAATATGGGATGAGTTGAGGCAAAAAAGCGCTGTATGCCCGGAGGATATCGTGCTCCACGAAAACATGAGACTTTAACTCGACGATATAATGCAGTGTTTGGGAGATGACAAGAGACCGCGCCGTAAGAAAGACTAGGTGGTAATCCCGGTTGCCGGAGGCAAGGAAGTATACCTAGGCGTTAGTGGCCAAGGGTTTTGAAACTGGAGTGCTTAATTTGGTTCGGTCAACTTAAAATAGCGACAAGATTAAGTTAGCTGGACTACCGCGAGCGACGCTCTCCCTGATGAACCGTGGCGGAATTCTCGAGGAGGACGTCAACATCGTCGCAGTCGTCGGCGAAAGCCACTTCGAGTAGAGATGCTGAAGTTCATCCAGCCATCCACCAGGTGGTTGGCTTTACAATTTACCGCCACCGGGTAGGCCGGGCAATCGGCTTAGTGCAGACGATTGGTGTGTGACAAATGACCACTCGATGAGCGAAGCCTTAGGCTCAGGCTTGAATATGCCGAGGCGGACGTCATCCGCAGCAGAAAAGCGAGTGTACAGGTCCAAGCCGCGTTGCGCATCGTTTGGCTCTTCAAGATCACTATAAGATAGCTCTTGGTTAACCATTCCTGAAAAGATTATCCAGTAATTTGAATGCAAATAGTGCTGAGAATAACTGATACCTCTATTTCCAAGATGCCAAGCGTTTTTAATTTGTCAATTACCTTTAAATTAGCAATTATATTTCAAAAATTCTAAAAGCTTCTATGTCAAAACCTAATAATACTTCCACGGCCATTTTTTGATGGATTTCATTAATAACATCTCTTCACTTATACAATATTAAAAAGGGTGCGACTATTGCCACATACATTTGACTACAGAACATCGCTGAATGGCTAATCGGTCGAAGATAATACGTTTGGTCGATAGTGTGGCATTTGTTTTGGCTCGTTCTACGTGAGATACATTATGCAGAAACAACTGCATCAAATAATAGAACTTGTTATATACACTCTCTTTCGATTATGTACCAATTACCGGTGGACACGGGGACCAGCACGGACGACGAGTAGAGTCTACCGTTCAGCGGCATAACCTTACTCGATTCAATGACGTAGTAATATTTCCTATGAGAGGATTATCGATTATTATTCCTTATAGGAGGAAAATAATAAACAAGTACAAAATTGTAATCTATATTAATGACTTACTCATTTGAGTGATCTTGAATAGAGAGCGATCGAACGAATGAGTTCGGTTGTAGGCGGGCCAGCCGTTGTCGCCATGCTGTTCACTCTGGAAAAAGATGAACAGCATGCGGCCATGGCCGAGTTCGCACAACTCGAACTTGACGGGACTCGATAGATAGTATCCTTGCTTCACCGGCAAGGCTCTCAATACTCGAAGGTGTTCAGAGAACAGGTGGCTCAACAATTGGAACTGTTGAGACACAGCATAATAATGCTGCTAATGGGCCAACGCTTTCGCGTCAACCCGATGGATTAAAGATTGGAATCTTTTAGTTTAAGGTAGTCGAAGCCGACTTCCTTTTAAGATGGTTCGTCGAGTTAGACGATGCCATAAAAGCTCGCCGTATCAGTGACGATGCGACGAAAGTGAAATTTGGCATGTCCAACTTAGCCGGACGTGCAAGTCTTGGGCCTTGGGCTCAAGCTTCACGACACATTATTGTTTGGGTCGTATGAGGTCTTTGAGAACCGCCTCAGACAAAAAAACTTAGCCGCCACGTGTCAAGTTCAGGGCTCTGGCTGAGCTCCTGGATTTAAAGCAGGGCAAGCATGACATTCACACTTATGCCCTATATGCACGATACCTGGTCAGTTGTATCGTTAGTCTTCCAATTGATGAACAAACGCAGGTGACTGTGTTTATACAAGGTCTTGCAGACGGACGTGTTAAGACCCACCTGTTCCGGCTAGAATAAAAGTCGCTCGATCAAGCGGTCTTTATAGACTTTCGTCCACTCGGGTGCATATCGTCCGAGGCGACTAAAGAACGGAGGTCCAGAACCCATGGATCTCTCGTATATTGAGAGCAAGAAAACTCGCTCTTCAAGTTATAAACGGTTACAAAAATGTAATTGTTGTCAGAAGATGGGCCACTACGCCTACGAGTGTAGTGCCCCTCAGCCAGTGCCTTTTAACACTAAGCGAAACGACCGATTTCTCGCCAGGGACAGCGGATGACGCGAACCCGACGCTGTTGCGAAATAGCTAGGCAACTCGTTAAATACGATTAGGCCTTTTGACGAACGTTTCTCCTCACACACAAGCCATGTGTGTAACTGTTCCAGGGGATGAGGTTAATCTCATCTATTAAAAATAAAAGTGTCAAATAAGTTGCCACATTAGCCCCTAGTCATTGTGGGGCGTCGAACAATTTCTTGGACGCCAACCGCTAGAAGATCGCAGACTCATATTCATTGAGCACGATATCCCTGTAACGAGGATGACAGTGCACCTAGCAGCAGGCGCATTTACAACAGTAAGAAACGTGTAGAAGTTGGTGCCCAATACATTTTAAAGGGTAAACAGCAAGATGATGATTTCATCGTACTAGATTTGGATGGCAAATTTGTTGTCATCCTTGGATTATCATGGCTCAAAAAAGTACGAGCCATGCATAAATTGGTAGCATCAAGCCGTGACGATGCCTGCCTCTAGTTCATCAGATGGCCAACCGATGAACGTCTTGGAGCGTCCACAAACGTGTAAATGTCCTACGAGTGAGTGCGATGGCCTCATTTGTGGACCGGTCGTTAACATGTCTGCACAAAGACCTCAGTGTGAATACCCGACACGTTGTGGAATTAGATCCCGACGGCTGTGCACAAGCACAGGCAGTGTCGAAGTTCGACCACTCGAATAAGTTGAGTGGTGCGAAACAAGGATGCTTGCTTGGAAAGCAACATCCAAGAATATTTGAAACGCCCGACTATAAATGACAGTGCGAAAGTCCTAGATTGACTGAGAGTCGATCATAGAGGATCTCGCTGTGGTAGTGCAACCACAGCTAGAGGTAGTTGGGGAGGTCTCACCAAATAATTTATGTGGGAATAAACCCCGGAAACCTGTGCTCGAAGGTTCCCAGGTACCTTTGGAAATAAGTTCTTAAGAGAAACAGAGACAAGAAATGTCTTAGTAAACAATTGATTAAGTGTAGGCTTGATCAGCGACGCCGAGGTTAACTTCGGAGATAACTCAATTGTCAACGCTAGAACTGAAACGGTTCTTGCGTGATCTGCGTAGTGGCAAAGTCAAGCAGATCTGCGTTCTTGTCACAGATGACAACTACGTGGCCGATATTCGGTCGGCAATAGTAGTTCCAGAGAACGAACGTGTTCTCAGCAGCTCATCGCTGGACGAAAGTGTCCTCGATGAGAAGACTCGGATTGAATGTTTACGTCCCAATCCTTGGTGTCTTTGAAGACGAACCCTTTACATAAGGATTTAATAGAAATTTAAGGAAATCTATCCTGAGTCTGTACCGTGCGAGTCGCCTAAGGATAAAGGCACTCGACACAAAATCGACCCAATTTCAGGTTCGAAATGCTGTGTCATGAAACAATGGCCATTGCCTCGTGAGCAAGTACTAGCGATCGACAAATTCTTTGCCAATCGCTTAGCAGCGGGCCATGTGAGGGAGTCAACTTCCGCACATAAATCACCGACATTCTGTGTGTTAATGCAACAGAAGGATGGCGGATTCTGCATGCATTGAATAAATTGAGCGCTACAACTGTACCGGCTCATACGCCGACACCATGGAAAGACATAATCATTGATGGTATTTCAAAGAGTACTATCTTTTCGTCAATGGATTGATGGATGGATTTTATCAGATCCTTATGTGTGAACAAGATATTTCGTTCACAGCAATAACCATTCCAAGCGGTGTCCTATGGGAGTGGCCAGTTATGCCACAGGGACTTAGTAATGCCGCTGCGACATATAACAGATGTGACACTAAGAAGTTAAGATCGGTGCGGGATTTTGCACCGAGCTATTTTGACGAAGTCTTCGTTCATCGCAGACCCAAGAACGGAAAGTCGGATGTTGAAGTACATCGTACTCACGTCCGAAAGACTCTTACATTTATACCACATCCGCACGCTCATGACCATCGACGTAAACGCCTCTTCCACCGCCATGTGCAAAATATTACAATGCTTGACCATGTAACTTCTGGCAGTTTCACATGAATTTGAAGACCGGGGTCAAATCCCAGATCTTCGCAGCAAAAGTCACTCTCAGTTTGTGCGTGTGCAGAGGTTGCGTCTTGTTTGCACCTTGGCTTACCTGGAACGATGATCTGGTTGAAATATTCTGAAAGTGCTTTCGGCGACATCTTGAACTTGTGCAGGCGAAGATTGGACTGTATCTGAAGAAAAATATCCTTGTCATCGATCGAGAAGCTGGTCTTAATGTGCTTCCCGCGATAACTGAATTGGAACGGTTTGCACGAAGAGTACTTTAACGGCTAAAATCTAGGACTCACGGTTATGGCACGAGACTTCGTAAAATCCGCCGCCCATCGTCGAAGGCACCGTGCAAAATATACGCCGCGTTCACAGCTGGAAGAAATGGCGGCAGCGGCCTTCATGCGCGTAAACCGCTTTTCGATCATGTTGAGATAACAGGTCAGCTATTTTAAACGTAGAAGGGTCACGTTGTCCGTATGTTCTTTCTGGGAACAGATAAAGGCGCGCTTAATTGCAGCAAGGGTGTGGTTTCCCGCAAGTTCAGTCTCCTCGTCGACCTAGTCTTCCTTCTCTTCTGGCTGTTCTCCTTCTTTCGGTCCGTCATTGTTGTTGTCCTCTTCGTGTCGAGGGTCAACTGCAGCAAAATAGTTCGTTATCTTCGCCGAGCCTTTCGCAGCTTGCTTGCTTGCCGCTTGCTTTCGAAAGAATGTCCGCCTTGAGAGCTCACACCGTAGGCCGGCCGCTGGTTTCTTCGCACTTGCTCATGGCAGCAAATAGCTTTGCAAACGTGAGAGTTTACGGTTCCACCTTTAGTCGCCAATTGAAAACCATCTGTCCTCGTCATCGGCGCCTGCTTCCTGGGTGTTTCCGTCTTCCGGATAAGCATTTCCGTCATGTCGAGAGACAAGAAGGTAAACACACGTCACTAACCAACTGCTTCGAGTCCCAAACGCTTTTCAGCTTTGGCTTGAGACATCCGCGTAGAGTGACATTTTCACTTAGAAACTTGCGGCATGTCCGAGTTGTCTGTGGAGAAATCGCTTTACCGCTTAAGATGCAGCGCGGCAAAGATGTGGGAGGGCTGGAAAGGCTATGACCAATCAAAGGCTCATCCTGTAGCCGGGCACGTCTTAATGCGGTAACGCTCTACGTTGGCACACACCCTAGCACAGCGAGGGAGCAGTTACACCGTATTCCCTTGCGTGCAGTGAAAACGTTGTGGTGGGCGCGTTAGCGGCCTCACCCAACGCACTAAGTACTCTAGTAAAGTGTCGTCACGGGAGCGGTAATCCGGCTCCTCGTGCGCACTTACTAAGTAGGAAGTAGTTTTCAGACTGATTTATATTAATAGTATTAAATATAAATACCTATTTACCAATCAAAAATGTCATATCTGTAGATAACACTATTATGTATGGCGAGCGTATCTTTCTAGATACCTCGCGTACCGGATGACGCTAGCCGTTATCCCTCCTAATATGAATGCACCTATGTACATCACATACACAAGGGTTGGTCATAAATGTGAACCGCACCCGAGTACTGGGTCTAACTACTATTATTAAGTAATTGATTATCCCCTTAAGTACACCAAGTGTACTTAACGGGGACTGTGTAACATAGGGCAACTTTAGCCCGTTACACTACCCCCCTTTACGAACGAATTTACATTTTTAAATTCGTCAAAAAGGAGAGAGGATCTGCGAGCAGCTTTACGCGCCGCTAGTTCACTCGATCACTCTAGTGCGCGTGTTTCCATACACGGCGTCAAAGATGCCACCTAAAAGGGGCCAGGTTGGTGGGTCGTCTGCGAAGACGCCCACTCAACCTCGCACTAAGCGTACGCGCCGCGTTAATTCGCCGGCCGCGTCAAATGCCTTAGTCGGAACGCCGATAGCCACTGCTGCTGTCGCGTTAACAGGGCTAAAGGATCCATCCTACTTTAACAGTGAGGATGTTGATCCGTCGCTCATTGTCGACTACAATGAGTCGACATCGTTGCCGTCAACTCATAGTAGTGATGCGGACAACGAGCTCATGAGGAATGATGATGGCGCATTATTGCCCATCTCACGACATGGAGACAGCATCATTTACGAATGCTGTATCGTCGTCTGCGCTGGAAAGCGCAGCGACAGGAAATGAGAGCGCTGCCCATATAGGCGCAGCCGCTTCTACGTTGGGTATAACCACAACGCCTTATACTCAGACCATAATCCATAATGGTTTTACATAGAGGATTCGGAGCCTAAAGATCCGCCGACGACACGTGAACGTGCACAGTTGGTGTCACAATGCTGAGGGATCCGCATTACTCGCGTTATGTCCCTCGCTCTCCAAGTCCTGTTCGTGGTGGGAGGCATCGGTCCGATAGCTTTTCTCCTTCACCGTCCCCCTCGCCCGAACGCACTCGACTCACAGTCGGCGTCACCATCGGTCTCCTTAGCCGAATGGGGGTATGTGACCTCATTTGGGTCTACATACCGTTTCAGACGACCCACATAAAATACGGGGTGCGTCTTCATAGACGGGGGAAGGGTGAGCCTATTATTTAGGTCTCCAACCTCTTCTACCACCGTAAAGAGCCCAATGAAACGCGGCAACAACTTCGTAGTACCTCCAGGTAGTACATAAATTGAATTTTTCGGTAGGGTAGCAGTACTTAATAGTACTTTTCACCCACTTTAAAGCGTTCATTATTTTTGCGACCATTTCGTCCGCACATTATTTTTGCTTGTCCTGTGCGCTGCCATTGCGTCACGAACTTTACGTGTGATGGCTAATCGCTCATCCACAAAGCGTTGAGCCTCGCTCACGCTTTTAGCATCAAACTCGCCTATGATACCGCCAAGAGGTCGGTCATAAGGCGTAGTTTTATTGACAACTGCTAAACTGGCAAGTCACTAGGGCAAGTTCAGTCTTTGAGATGATACCCTCATGGGTCATCGTCATATTGACGAAACTATGTCCCACTTTCGCACCGAGCATAGTGAGGGACCCTCCCCCACTAAGACTCGGGCTGCGCACAAACGAGACTGGTGTCCGAGGATGGCGCAGTCCGTTGATATAAAACGGTGTCTCACCCGTACTGGCGTGGACACTGTTATTTATAGCGAGCTCCACAAAGGGCAATTGCTTGGTTCGCTCTTTGGGAGTTGCTATACTGCACAAGACATCCGCCACGTCCCGATTGGCACGTTCTGTTTGGCCATCGGTCTGGGGATGATCTTCGGTCGACATGTGGAGCTTGCTACCTAGCAGCTCGAACACATGTCGCCGAAATTCAGACGTGAAGTGGATCCCGGTCCGGTACCATGGACTCGGACATCCCGTGTAGTCGGTAAACATGATCCAGGAACAAGAGAGCTGCCTCCTTGCCTGTGATCGATGTCTTACATGGTGCTAATGCACCATTTTGCTCAGTCTGTCTACAAAGACGACTAGCCCTGTCCGACCTTTATGATCGGGTGGCATGCCAAACATTAAGTCCAGACTTACTGACTTCCAACAGTTGGTTGGAATCGGTAGAAGATTCGTGGGATCTGGTGCAGGCTTCATGCGCTGACACTGTTCGCAAGAGCGAATATAGTTGGCCACCCATCTATATAGGTGTGGCAACCAAAACTTCTCGGACACTCGTAAGAATGTCTTTTCACGGCCCAGATGCCCATTAGATGGCGCATTATGGAGCTCGTGAAGGATCATCAGCTTGAGATCTGCGTCATGAGGCACATAGATTCTCAAGGGATCTCAAGGTGACAGCTGATACATAACAGGCCATCGCTGTAGCTTAAGCGATTGTGTTTAGCTTTCAACCAAGTATTGTGTGACCAGGCAATGGCCGTTGCCGGAAGAACAAGTCGATTATATCGATGAGTTCTTTGACAAGCGAGCCAAGGCGGGACATGTGCGTGAGAGCAAATCGCCTCACTGCAGCCCGACCTTTTGTGTGCGTAAAGCCACAGGTGGATGGCGCGTGGTTCATGCTTACAATAAGCTGAACACGGCTACCATACCGGCGCAAACGCCAATCCCGTGGAAAGATGTCTTGTTGAACTCCATGGGAAAGTCAACTATCTTTTCCGCGTTGGATTTGAAGGATGGCTACTATCAGGTACTCATGAGAGAGGCCGATGTAGCCAAAACGGCAGTAAGCACCTCAAGCGGTAACACAAAGAAGCAATTCGCTGCTCAAGGCTGGGATGCCTTAAGAACAGTCCATTCTTTGAGGTTCTGTGGAAACGTCGCGATGTGTTCCCAGACGAAGTGCCGAGCCGCCTACCAGTAGATAGGGGCATCGGGCACGAGATAGACCTCGAACCTGGCCCGTTTCTAGGACGCTCTCGTCCACTGTGGACGACGAGCAACAGTCCACCAAGTTCTCTCCCGGAACTGGGCGAGTATTTCGAGGATCTTATCTTCCTCTAATTCGGCAAGGAACATATTCTACGACATATCCAGGAGATTTACTATCTCCTCGGCAATTTTACTATCTCTTTGGCAGATTTAAAGACTGCTGGAGCACCTCAACTGAGAATGCCTCCGCAATTTCGTCTTTGACGGCCTCGAACACCTCCTTGGAAGTTCCGTCCTCTTTAATAGGAACTGATCCAAAGGTCACTCGCTTAGACGTACATTTGATTGTCCTAATCTCTCGGTTTCTCGTTCTTCGAGTCACCACGACCTTTGACTGGGAAGCGGGTGCCGTTGCTCTCCTGGGTAACGCACTCCTTCCTACCGCACCAGGCTCTAGGCACGGTGCCGGTTCATGCGACGCTTGACTCCTGCCAGCTCGCCGTCTACTGCCACAGGCTCTCGGCTGTGCAGGACTATGGGACTCATGACTACTTCTCATCGTCATTTTCACTATCCCAGTCTCCACGAGCTGGGTAGGAATTGGTGACGTTTGACATTCCGTTAACGCACCCGCAACTGTGTTCGTCACGACATCAATTGTAAATGCCTCTTGCAGGAGCACATCCTTTCCGGTGTCCTGCGTAAAACTCGCAACTGTGGATGCACGCCATTCTATCCATGGCTGGTGTTTTTGCCAACCATGGCATGCCTAGGATGAAGTCATACGGACTCTACATACGTAGCACTGTTAACTTCTCATTACAAGAGAAGTCACTAAAGCGAAGGCAAGTTCGACCTGAACCCCCTCACTTAAGAGCGCGCCGTTCGCTAAACGAACGGTCGCCTCTTCTCGCTTGGCATCCTGGTAAAGCGACTCAATCATCGCCGGTCTCTTTCTTAGAGCCGCGAGTTTTATAAAATCCTGTGATGCTCCCGAATCCACTAGGAGGGTCATCACCTGGTCAATGCCTCGTACTTGAGCGCTATAGACCAGCAGGGTTGAGTTCCTAAATTTTCGGTTCCTCCGGGACTATGCTACCCGTTTGTTCGACAGCTCTGAACTTAAGGGTAGCTTAAGAGTCCGCGTCGGTAGGACATCCCGCATATGCTGCGCTCCAGCATTTCCCGACCCACTCAGTGGTCGATGCAGACCTTATGCGTCTCGCACGCTTGTTCTTGCCATCGCCCTTTGGGAAGGGAGTTCTCTTGCTGGGCATCTTTGCCCCAGCAGGGACCCTGGCTTAGCAGCGAGCCATCATATGGCCGCGTCTGGGCAGACTACATCTGCATTGCCCAGCTCCATGGGAGTGGCATCTGCCTTCTCGGCTGACGGCTTATACCAAGCTGTCGCCGAGACACTGTTGTAGGATTGCTCCTCAACTAAGGCAATTTGGATTGCCTCTTCCATCGTCGACGGCACCTTTCTGATAAGGGCCTGTCGAGATGGGCCATGCCGTAGTCCGTTCATAACCGTGGGCATCTTAATGTGCTCCGGAATCGGACCTACGGTAATGGACGCCGACAGCGAACGCATCTCTTGCACATAACCTTGCAGAACTCGCTTCCCATGTCGCGCTCCAAAGAAGCGCGCCTGAAGCAACACTTCGTTATTCGGCGGGTGGTACATGGCGCGGAGCTTTGTCTTAAAGATCGCCCATGTAGGTAACGCTTTTCTGTCCGCCACAAGCGCCGAGTAAGCCCACTCTGAGGCCTTACCGCGCAGATGCGACATAGCGTACGACACCATTCGGCTGTCGTCATCGATGAGCTGCGTGACACTGCAGTGCTCCACGGCTAACAGCCAGTGGACAATCGTGTGCGCTGCAGATCCATCGAACTTGGGCAGGTCCATCTGTAACAGGATAAAGTTGCCCTAATGTTACACAATCCCCTTAAGTAGACCAAGTGAACTTAAGGGGATGGTCAATTGCTTAAGTAAAGTAATTAGACCCAACACTCGGGTATGGTTCACATTTGTGACCAACCCTTGTCTATGTGATGCACAGGTGCATTCACATTAGGAGGGATGACGCACAGCGTCATCCGTTACGCGAGGTATCTAGAAAGATATGCTCGCGATACATATTAAGTGTTATCTATAGAGATGACATTTTGGTTGGTAAAAATAGGTATTTATATTTAATACGATAAAATATCAAATCAGTCTGAAAACTACTTCCTACTTAGTAAGTGCGCATGAGGAGCCGGAGTACCGCTCCCGTGACGACACTTTACTAGAGAACTTAGTGCGTTGGGTGAGGTCGCTAAGGCGCCCACCACAACTACTCACTGCACGCAAGAAAAGTCGGTCTAACCGATTCCTCGCTGTGCTAGAATGTGTGTCTAAGTAGAGCGGGGCCGCGTTAAGACGTGTTCGCCTACACTTGGATACACCTGAAATCCTTTCCACGACCCGCATCTCTGGGTGTGTACGTGAGGATGAGCCTTAACATCGATTGGGCTCATCTCCCCCACCTCTCCGCACATCATCGGGAGGTGGCAGGGCATTTGGCGCAGGGACTTGGTGAACAAGCCTTGGCCAGGCTCTTGGGCAGTCCTCCTGAGCAATATGTTGCTCAGTTGGAGCAGTTTGAGGCATTCGTGCTCGGACAGCGGAGAGCCGCGTCCAGGGCACAGATCCATGCTGCGGCGGAGTCTGTCACTCAGACTCAGGATGAGCTGAGGCATGAGCAGGCTCGGAGCGAGGCTCTTAATCGGACTGCTCAGATGCTCTCTTCCCGGCCGCACCAGATGAGGCCATTTCAGATTGTGTAGGCGGGCACGTCTTAATGCGGCCACGCTCTACTTAGACGCACACCCTAGCACAGCGAGAAGCGGTTAGACCGTCTTCTCTTGCGTGCACTGAGGTAGTTGTGATGGGCGCCTTAGTGACCTCACTTATCGCACTAAGTACTCTAGCAAAGTGTCGTCACGGGAGTGGTAATCCGGCTCCTCGTGCGCATCTACTAAGTAGGAAGTAGTTTTCAGACTGATTTATATTTAATCCATTAAATATATATACCTATTTAAACCAATCAAAATGTCATCTCGGTAGATAATATCATTATGTATAGCGATTGTATCTTTTTAGTTACCTCGCGTAACGTATGACGCTAGCCGTCATCCCTTCTAATGTGAATGCTCCTATGTGCATCACATACACAAGGGTTGGTCACAAATGTGAACCATACCCGAGCGGTGGGTCTAATTACTTTACTTAAGTAATTGACCATCCCCTTAAGGGGACTGTGTAACATTAGGGCAACCGTAGCCCGTTACACATCCCCCGACTTCCCTTACCCCTGAAAATCCCCCTGGACAGCTGCCAAAATTGCGAATTTTACTCTACCATCATACGAAAGGTCCGAACTCTAAAGTGCTACTAATCAGCTAAAAAAAGCTAAACGTGAAAACGGAACAGACTTTTGTAGCCCTGCACTTGCTATACATTTCTAGGTCCGCGCTTTTAGAACAGCAAGTTTATTCATGGAGTAAAGTAGAGTCTCCCTTATTTAAAATGGCTGGGACCGACCAATTTTGATTAAATAAAGGAACTAATAAATAGCAGTTAGGATTGGGGTTGAAGGCGAAAGTCACAGATTTTTAATATTCGGCCTGGGCCCAACATGGGACTCGATGTTTTTATTGAATAAGGAAGTTTATTAACTTAGAGGATATTAAATTGCGGAGACTCTACTGTAGTAGAGTTTAAACGCCTCGAGTTGCATTCACGCATTTGTATGAGTCCGCGATGATCGGCGGCGACTTCGAATGCTTGCAACAGCGTGTGGCGCTTCGCGTGGATGTCATGCAGCGTCATGTGATAGGTGTTGCTGAGGTAGTGCTAGCCCCTCGTTCTGCTGGCCTGCGCGTGCTGCGGCTACATGCACGGCAGCTTAAGGTGAAAATTGTGTCCATCAACGGCGTCCAGACCAACTTCGAGCAACTTAATTTTCTGGGTGAGATCGTTGACGAAAATTATCGAGACTTGGCTACGTTTGATCTATTCTACCGCGGCGCTATTGTCGCATCGAAGGAAGGCGAGCTCATTGTAAAGATTCCGAGAGAAATCACGTTTCAGGAAGACGACGAAGACACTGAGGATTCGAGCATCTTTAGAGATCAACAAGTCGAAAAAGGCGCGAGCGACGACAGAGCGAATTTTGGGGGTTTAAACGAACAACAATTGGTTCTAGATGCTTGGGACGTTGACCGCTTTCCGAAGAGCTCTACAGGCTTAAAACCTATCGTAGTAAGAATCGAATACGAAATTGACGAACCCGCAGGTGGTCTGAGATTCGTGTTACCAGACGAGCAGTATCAACCCAAGCGAAGCCCGCACATGTACACGTACTGTGGCCCTTTCGGTGGTCTATGTGACGGAGCGCGCTCGTGGATGCCGTGTCGAGATACTCTTCGCGACGCTTGTAGCGTTAGGATCGAGCTTACAGTTCCCGATTGGTGTGTAGCTGTTTGTAGTGGACAGATGGTGCAGCAAATGTTGAATCCCGACTTTGATGCCGATGGACGGCAGTGGCGGACATTCCGTTATGTTGTCAACCCAAAGACTAACTGCTCATCAATCGGATTTGCGGTGGGGCCATTTCGACTCTATGTCCCACCTGAAATGCCGAGAATGACGCATTTTGCGCTTCCAGAATGCTTTGAAGATCTCGTGCACTGTACGTCGAAATTAGCATCAGCCATGACGTATTTTGAAGGAGCTTTAGGAGCTTCGTACCCGTTTAAGACTTACCAGCAAGTATTTGTTGAAGATTTGCCGGATCAGCTGCAATATATTGCGGGAGGCGCTATTTTAGACCAAAATTTGCTTCATGGCTCTCGAATTATTGATCGTGAATTGCCGTCGCATTTGACCCAAGTGAAGGCACTCGTCGGCAGCTGGATTGGCGGGGCGGTTGGAATCCAGAGTACAAAGGACGCGTGGGTGCTTATTGGAGTTATTGGCCATCTTGTCAATACTTATGTCCGTTCGATTTACGGTGAAGAAGAATATGGTTACCGTATTCAGCTAGCAATGGACGCGTTAACGACTATGGAGTTGACGACAGATCAGCAGTCGCCGGCACTATTGTCATCCGAGGTAGACGTGTATTCTGAGTACGAGCCGTTGTCGCTGACGCTTCTAGAAGTTAAGGCCCCGCTTGTGCTGCATATGATTGAGCAGCGCGTGGGGCCGAAGCACTTGAGCATTGCTATTCAACGGGCTGCAGCTGGTGGAGGAGCCGGAGGTAGTAGTGTTTCAAACGATGCTGCGGCCAATGGGGATGGAAACAAAGACGACGAGTATGGAAAGTCAAATGAAGACAAGAAGATTGCAGATGATGTAGGGGGAGAAGGAGTAGGTGGAGAATCCACTAATGCTGCAGGTAAAGCCGGAATTTCATCGGAGCCTCTGACGACACTTTTGTTTCTAAAAACGGTCAAGTCAATTGCAGGTGCTGCCGGTCAGGATCTCACCAAGTCTTTTCTCTTGTCGTGGATCATTGAGCCTGGTTTGCCTTTCTTCACTGTTGGATATTGGTACAACCGCAAGCAGACACAGGCAGAAGTCGTGTTACAACAAGAGATACCTCCCGGTGGGAAGCTCTATACAGGCCCAATCACAATTACGATCGTCGAGGATACAAGCGAGTACACATACCAAAAGCGCATCGAACATAAGCGCCATAAATTTGACTTTCCGTGCCATTCGAAAGTCCGCAAAAAACGACGAAAACGTCAGGGGCTTGCGGATCCGGACGACTCAGTGTCAGTTGGTGGGCCAGGTATGGGTTTGAATGACACACCGGTCTTTTGGGTAAAGATCGATACGGGGTGTGCGTGGTTACGGCATGTTGTAATGCATCAGCCAGATTTCAATTGGATGGAGCAGTTGCTGTCCGATAAGAAAGTTGGATCGCGCGTACATGCTGCTCGGGCGCTAGCGCTCTTTCATCGGCCTCATGAAAAGCCTAATGTCATGTCGTGTCGAGTTCTGACCGAGTGCATGAGCGGTTTAACGACTCACTCCAGGCGACTGCGTGCTGAAGCCGCGCATGCGCTTGGTATTTGGCAATCCATTCATGCACCATTGACAAATGCCAATACTCAGCTGCCAATTTGGAAAGCCATGCACAATCTAGTACGTATTTTCAAGGAGCATTTCTTTGACCGAGTGACGGACATGCCGCTACCAAATTACTTTTTGCCATCTGGTGGCAGGGTGATTCTTGAATCCCTTGGGGCGCAGCAAGCATCGATTTCAAGCAAACAAATTCAGGTGCAAGATTATGCCGCAGGTGAATATGAAATAAAAAAGAGTATCCCTAAGGCACTTGCAATGGTCCGAGCTCAAAATGGCAAGACGCCACCCGAGATCGAAACGTTTCTGTTACAATTGCTAACTGAAAATGACAACTCCAAAAACTACGTGGAGATGGATGATCAATCGCAAGTAGCTGATGACTGCTACTACGTTGGCAATCTTATGCTTTCACTTTCAGTGCTCACTCTAGATCGTCCAGCACGTTCGGCTGATGGTGATGCTATTGTCGTGAGAGAGATCCTGCGATACTTGCATTACGACCAAATTCAGCCCAGCTACAACAAAACGATCACCGTATGCTGTCTTGAGGCTTTGTGCAATTTCGTGCTGGCTGGACGATGCGAGGAAAAGCTTGTTAACTTCTATTCTTTTGCTTCTCCAAAGCATTCAAATCTCGTGCGCAAAGCTGCGATCGAGAGTATCCTTCGATTGTATTTCGCAGAAGATCCTAATGGCCCAAATGCCAATGAAAACAAATATGTAGCTAGTCATACCTCGACCACACAGCCGAGAGCTAGCCGACGGAAAACGACGTCCTTGCTTGCAAATAATTATGGAGCTACGGCAGCGATCTGGTGGCTTTGTGAGCTACTGACTGCAGAAAAGTCTCCGGGGATTCGTTTATTTGCTGTTCAGGTGTGCTTGAACTGCATGCGTGGCTTTCCGCCAGGCGTAGGGAAAGAAGTGCTTGCTACGTGGGATCATAGCTACACGCTGGGTCTAATGGATTATATCGAGATGAAAGAGCCCACGTCATTTGTACTCAAGAGCCCCGAAAAAGACAAGATCTTTGGTCTGTTCGATCGCCCGAATCTGACGAAACTCCGCGATGATAGCAATTCTGCCAAATGTATTGCTGAAAAGCTGTGGAATTTGATGAACACGGCGGCGGCGATGGACCAGAGATTGCGAGTCGCGCTAATTGTCTTGTACAGAAAGATATGGGGAGACACGACTCCAATTGCTGTCGCTCATATTGTTCAAGACAAGCCGGCGAACTGGGCAGGTGGTTTCGAAAGCCTTCGGCTGATGATGGAGGAAAGCAAGAATCGAATGCTGATGAATGGAGGGCGAGCTGGCACCATACCCCCTGACGATGACCGTAAGCGAGCTTTTTCGTCGACTGCTAACAGCCCAGCTGACGCAACACTCGAACAATTTCGCGGCAAAAAGTTCAAGTTCAAGATGGGCGACACTACACTTCGGTCTCATAAGGTTTAGACACTCAGATGAACAATTTAAGCGAATACGTTTGCAGCTCAGCATCTTTGTCGCAAGCTTATAATTATCAAAAAATGACGACAATGTAGCCAGTTGCACAATGCGTTTTTGTGATTAAGTTGCAAATAGAACACGATAGCTGCCAGCAGTCGAAAGCTCCTCTTCAGCCTGGCCGCGCTCAAACAGGTCATTTAATTCTTTTGCGCTCATTATAGTCTGATCGCGAATATTTCGGTGCGTTACGACGGCTTGGTTTTCTTTCTCCGATTTCTTTGTCAACCTGCAAGATTTTACACAGTGAGCAACTCTCGTATCCTTCCGCGTCACTTTGGGTACTTTAGTAATTTCAACAGCCTTAACCTTATCCTTTGGCTGCAGATATGCTTTAACGACGACACTCTTGAGCTCCATCAGCTCATTTTGAAGCGCTTGCAGCTCAGTTTCTTTTGAAAGCATTGCATTTGAATTTGTTGCTTGTGCCCGTTGCAATTGTGCTGCTACGTACTTTGTCGCACGATCCTTCAACATCGTTATTGCCATATTAAATGGAAGCTGCCGCTTTTTGACTATAGCTAAGTGTGCTTCCATCTGGGAGCGCTTGTGCCTCCGGCGTTGCGTTAGCTCAAGTTCTTTTTGTAGCAATAACTGCTGCATCAATTTCTTCTTCGATCGAAAGTAGGCGCAGCCTAGTAGAGCTAGTAGCAGCGCCACTATGCGATACTTTCGAAATAATTGCGTCAACAGCTGCAGTGGTGATGCAAATTTAGGATTTGCCGGCTTCAGATCCGTCAGCGTGTCCGACATGCGCTTCGTCAGCTGCGATAGGCCATCGAGGCGTTTAACGCTCTTCAGGCACTCTGTAATTTCCTCGGGAGGTAGCCCTTTCTTTTCCAAGAAGTCCACGCGTTGGGCAAGTGATAAGGTGCGCACAGTTGGATGTAAAAGGAAGTCCTCACACTTTTTCAGCAGACTCATCCCGAGTCAAAAATAAACAATGTTACAAAATGCTCTTCAAACGCAAATGTTATTCGTAAAACATTCCAATTCATGAATTGACCAATAAGAATCCAGAAGAAGTACTTCCACGGTTGCGATTGGTGTCAAAACATTGGAGACGACCGTAGGAATCGTGCAGTTCAGTGGCGCTGATGACTATAATAAAAGACACGCTCGATCTGAAGTCAAGCGATGACAAAATGGTGCGGCGCGATCACTCGGGCACATTCTCCGTTAAACATGGCCTACCTCGAATAGTGCTCACAAAGGAAAATTTGTCGCTGGGATCCTCAGGAAGCAATGACGCGAGTGACATAAAAACTAGCGCTGCGAAGGTGGTGACGCCGACAGAAAAACGTGCGCCAAAGTTATTGTGTTCAACTAAAGAGGAAAAACTTGGATGCGAAAATTTTAATCTTGTGACTTCGGAGGGTCAATTAGAAGCACGAAGAAGAAAGCGAAAGAGGAACAACTCAAGTGCTTCTGGTGACATCTCGCAGGCATCCGCAAAGATGCTGTTCGAGTGTTCATGTCAGCTGTTAAAGACGCAATCTCTGGAGTATGATGTACGGGCGCGCGAGTTGGCAAACCGTTGCACGATGCAGGCGAAGAAAATAAAAGATTGGGAGACAAGAGTTCACAATCTCAAGCGCGAGCTTAAAGAATATGCAGATGAGTGGACGCCAACGAAGTCGGCAAGCGGGGCCACAATTGAGGAGAATGCTGCGACTCTGAAAGCATCAACAGAGCAAGTAGCTGCTGCCGCGTCGATTGGAGGTATTAATTCTTCGCTTTCTCCCGCAGTCTCCGTGGCTGAGGCCAAATTGCGAAAAGAGCTCCACAAGCGGACACAGAAAATAAATGACTTTTACAGGATCGTGCCTGGATTCATTAAATCGCTGGACTAGCTGAACCGGCTATAAAGTTATTTATCTACATTCAAGAAATAAATATATATTTTTTTTGAAGACAATTTTTAATAGTGCGACTATTGCCACAGACGTTTTGAAATTGCCACAGACGCGTTTTGGCTGTTGCCTCAGAATTGCCACAGACGTTTTAATTATTGCCACAAACAGAACCTAAATTTCTGCTGCTCTGAATGTCAAAGTGAAGAAATTCAACGAAGCGCGGGTAAACGGCGGGTGACGCTCTTAATTTCTGATTGGCTAGTCGGTGAAGGCATATATGATTAACCGATAGGTGGCTACATTATTGGTTCTACGTAAGATCCATTGAACAGGAACAACTACATTAAATAAAGGGAATTGGTACATAACCGAAACCAATATTAATGCCACACTATCGACCAATCATATTATCTTAGGCCGACTAGCCAATCAGAGGTGCTCTGTAGTCAAAGCATCTGTGGCAATAGTCGCACCTTTTTAAATGAAAGTTGCTATTTGCACCCACCCAAGTTGCTATTTCCCCCAGCCACGTGGAATCTGACCAATCAAATTATGTTCATTTCGATTGATACAAAGTTGTTACCCCTGCAAATATGATTGGTTGTTACGTCTGAAACAATAACATACCCCTGTCCTAGGTGAAACAGAATGGAATATGTTGAGCAACGCGAATAAGAATTTAAATATTACAATAATTTCCAGTCCGCCCAGCGCGTAATTTTTTAAAATCCACCACTTTTTTTAATAAAAAGGTCTTCTTTCATCAATTGCGACCAAGTTTTTTTTTTTTTTTTTTTATACCATATGTTGCGATCATAAAGAACACGTTCGCCATGTGTGCCGTGAGTCTGGCTGTAACGGGCTAGAGTTGCCCTAATGTTACACAGTCCCCATTAAGTACATTTGGTACTTAAGGGGATGGTCAATTACTAAATAATAGTAATTAGACCCAACACTCGGGTGTGGTGCACATTTGTGACCAACCCTTGTGGATGTGATGCACATGGGTGCATTCACATTAGGAGGGATGACGCCCAGCGTCATCCATGATGACGGCTAGCGTCATCAGTTACGCGAGGTATCTATAAAGATACGCTCGCAATACATATTAAATGATATCTATAGAGATATCATTTTAATTGGTAAAAATAGGTATTTGTATTTAATTCTATTAAATATAAATCAGTCTGAAATTTACTACCTACTTGGTAAGTGCGCACGAGGAGACGGATTACCGCTCCCGTGACGTCACTTCACCAGAGTTCTTAGTGTGTTGGGTGAGGTCGCTTGCGCGCCCACCACAACTACCTCACTGCACGCAAGAGAAGCAGGTGCAAACCGCTTCCTCGCTGTGCTAGGGTGTGTGCTAAGTAGAGCGTGGCCGCATTACGACGTGCCCGCCTACACTTGGTAGCACTTGAAATCCTTCCCACGACCCGCATCTCTGCGTGTGTACGTGAGGATGAGCCTCAACATTGATTGGGCTCATTTTCCCCACCTCTCCGAACATCATCGGGAGGTGGCAGGGCTAATGGCGCAGGGACTTGGTGAACAAGCCCTGGCCAGGCTCCTGGGTAGTCCTCCTGAGCAACATGTTGCTCAGTTGGAGCAGTTTGAGGCATTTGTGCTCGGACAGCGGAGGGCCGCGTCCGAGGCACAGAGCCATGCTGCGGCGGAGTCCGTCACTCAGACTCAGGATGAGCTGAGGCATGAGCAGGCTCGGAGCGAGGCTCTCAACAGGACTGTTGAGATGCTCTCTGCCCGGCCGCATCAGCCGAGGCCCATTCGGATGGACCCGCCCAAGTTCGATGGAACTGCGGCGCACACGATTGTCCACTGGCTTTTAGCCGTGGAGCAATGTGGTGTCGCCCAGCTCATCGAGGACGACAGCCGGATGGTGTCGTACGCTATGTCGCATCTGCGCGGTAAGGCCTCAGAGTGGGCTTACTCGGCGCTTATGGCGGACAGAA
>NC_090617.1:108247-114436 GCF_004359215.1 Bremia lactucae
TACTATCAGGTACTCATGAGAGAGTCCGATGTAGCCAAAACGGCAGTAAGCACCCCAAGCGGTATGCTTTGGGAGTGGCTTGTGATGCCCCAAGGTTTGAAAAACGCACCAGCGACATTCAACCGAGTGGTGGCTCACGTGATGCGTCAGCACCGTGCCTACGCGCCTCATTACTTTGACGATGTATTCGTGCATAGTAGGGCCGAGGACGGGCTGAGCGCAATAGAGTCGCACAAGCGTCATTTAGACGCTGTGTTGCAGACTTTAAAGGACGCCCAATTGTACGTCAACTTGCAAAAGTGCGTCATAGGGGTCCCTGAGATACCTGTACTGGGCTGCATCGTTGGTACACATGGTGTACGAGCAGACCCAGACAAGGTAAAATCAGTAAAGGAATGGCCAATCCCACGGCATGTGAAGGATTTGCGCCAATTCCTAGGGCTCGCTAATTACTTGCATAAGTATAGCAAGAATTATGCGGAGCAAACTAAACCATTATCTGATCTCCTTAAAAAGGACACAGAATGGGTTTGGTTAAAAGAACAAGAAGATGCGTTCACATCAGTGAAGCAATCTCTTGTAGAGGCACCGGTCTTGGCATTGCCAGACGCGGATAAGCCCTTTAGCGTCGTCTGCGATGCAAGTAATTTTGCAATCGGCAGCGCGCTCATGCAGAAGGATGACGACGGCGTTGACCGTGTCATCTCTTATCAGTCCCGGCTATTAAAAGCCGCGGAACTGAATTACCCTGTGCATGACAAAGAGCTACTTTCAATAAAGTATGCTCTTGTCAAGTTTCGTGTGCACCTATTGGGCACCGAACCATTTGTGGTTTATACGGATCACGCATCACTGCGGACCGCAATAAACTCACCGCACCTCTCGCCTAGAATGGCAAGATGGCTCACATTCTTCTCTGAATTTGATTTCAAAGTTGAATATAAGCCGGGTAAGTCGAATGTCTTGGCTGACGCTTTATCGCGCAGACCAGACTTCGAGGTTAGACACCAGGAAAGTGTGTCTAGTGCGAAAGCACAGTTTCAGCCGTCGACGTCGTGGGCACGTAAACGAGTATTGCAGTTGACGCTGAAACAGACTAAAATAATTTTTGGGGTCTTACAGAGGGAACCGGATGGTGACGTTTTATCACAGGGTGTCCCGGCACAAAGGGAGGATTTTGCTGGACAATCGGGTGATGAACCTATTGATCTGACCTTACCTTCTACGGTGGAGAGCCGTGCCGACAGGGCCAGGAGATTTACCTCATGGTGGACGAACAGAAGCGTCGGATGGACAGCTTAATTCGAGGTAAAGTAGGATGCTTACGATCCCCGTGCTGATAACGAAAAAAATGTCAGGAGCGCAGCAAGCTGCCACGGCTCTGCCTGCAGGTGCTCCTACCTGGGCACTCACCGCTTCCCGTTGGACCGCCAGTTCAATGGTCGCCAGTGATGGCGCAGAAAATTGAGACTCACCAATTGGGAGGCGCGAAGTGAACACGCCGGCATCGGGCAACTGTATGGCCATGAAATTTGGCTCAGGCACTGGCGAATTATGCCTTTAAACATGAACTTCTCAAACGTCCGTGTCCTGTGTGTTACTGGAGTCGGCTCGTGTTGAGCAGTCCCGTATGGGACAGTTAGCACTAGTTTAAAACGGGTGCATTCGCCAGCTTGTGCCTACTGGACAGCTTGCGGATAATTTTCGAATGCCCATTTAGTTTAGCTTCTGCCAATCCGTAAACGTGCCCCTTACAATGACGAAAGCCTGTCGGAAAAAGGCTAGCAGCCGTTGATTTCCAGACTTTACACGGCACAGCTACAACCTCTGCCGACTTGATGCTTTCGTGTCACAACTGGAATCGCCGAGTATACCACTAAAAAAAAAACTCCCGCAGCGTTGCTCTCCACGTTTCCACTGGACCCGCCTCCGTTGATCCTCTAATGTCTTCTACTAGTGCGTCGAACATTCCTGCTGACGTCACTGTGATCTCGGTCGGACTGGATGCTCGAGCACGCTCTTAAATCTGCATAAACCATAACCCTGGACCCGGAGTTCCCTCTTCTTCCTTCGCTAGCTACGCTTGACTGGTCGAGGCGGCCTCCGATGGCGGTCGGCGCGTCATGCCGCCGATTATATGAACGCCCCCTGCGGCTTGAGAACGACGTCCTCTGTTTCCAGATCCCTACATTCTCGTTCAGTCCTTGCATCATTGTAAGAACAAAAGGTAGAACTCGGCAAGAAGGCCGGGAACCCAACAAAAGAAACGCCATACAAACATGCCGCAGGAATTAGTGGAAGTGAAATGCTGGCGCTATAGACAGCCTAGAAGAATGTAATTTGGATTCCTGAAACCTGAGGACGGAGTAGGCAAAGAAAAGCTCAATGATAAGGATGTGAATGCACCCATGTGCATCACATACACAAGGGTTGGTCACAAATGTGCACCGCACCCGAGTGCTAGGTTTAATTACTTTATTGCTGCTGCTGCTGCGGCATCGCTGGTGGATGGTGGTGCAGATAATACTGCTGCTGGTACTGATGTTGCAATTGAAGTTGCTTCTGCTTGGACGTGGTGCGAATTGGCGCAATAAGGGATGAGTTGAGGCAAAAAAAGCGCTGTATGCCCGGAGGATATCGGGCTTCACAAAAACATGAGAGGTTAACTCGACGATCTAATGCAGTGTTTGGGAGATACATGGCAGGACTTCACAACGAATCATGCCGTCTTTCGCCTTAATCGGTCTACCTTGGTACACTGATCATACCTGCGCTCATTGAATATTTCTCGTAGAATTTCAAATTCGTCAAAGAGGAGCGAGGAACTGCAAGCAGTTTTACGCACCGCTAGTTCACTCAATCACTCTAGCGATCTATATTCACATACACGGCGCCAAAGTAAAAAAAAGACGAGGCGGGGATTCCGGTTGCCGGAGGCAAGAAAGTATACCTGGGCGTTAGTGGCCAAGGGTTTGAAACTGGAGTGCTTTATTTGGTTCGGTGAACTCGAAATAGCGACGGGGTGATATTAGCTGGCCTACCGGAGCGACACTTCCACGGGAGAAACCGCGACATCGAGGAAGACGTCAACATCGTTGTAGTCGTCGGCGAAAGCCACTTCGAGTAGAGATGCTGAATTTCATTCAGTCATTCACAAGGAGGTTGGCTTTACAGTCCACCGCCACCGGGTAGGCCGGGCAATCAGCTTAGTGTAGACGATTGAGTATATGATAAACGACAACTATGTGCGAAGCCTTAGGCTCAGGCTTGAAAATGCCGAGGCGGACGTCATCCGATAAAAAAATTCAACTTTCTTTCGACTTCACAATCGTTTCCAGGTTCGGCAATTTTTTTGTAATGTTGTTCGTTCTCCATATTTCCGCTCTGGGGTCCTTTTGAACACTTTGCCATTCATTGTCCGATCTCCAAGAATTATGGCGACGGTTCGGTATCCACAGTTGCCATCACTCTTGGCATCTAGAACCTGTTTAATATATGCTTTGGCAAACTTTGGGATATTGGAGATGGATGCATGTTCTGACAACGCCGAGGAAAGAAGATTAGTTTGAATTTTATATAAAATTCAGATTTTTAATCAATTCTGCTTACCTTTACTGAATTCATTGCCATTATTTGGCGACAGGATAACCGAAGTTGGGATTTCCGAGGAGAATGCATGTTCTGACGATGCCAAGAAGAAAATATTAGTTAAGGAATATGTCATCGGAATTTGAAATGGCCTTTCGTTTCGCATACTGGATGACGGTGGTTTTGACATCTTTGTAAAACATTTTCGGATATCGTGTCCCTCCCGACCACAATTTTTGCATCGCCGTTTCGGCTTTATTGCGTGCTCAAATGCTCATGGTTCCTGCTTTGTTGATGAAATAGAAACTTTATTTCTGACTCCAAGTGGACGTCCTTTGCCTTCACAACCAGTGGCTCAGCAAGGGCCAAATTATTTAACACTTGCCAATTCCGAAATTTTGGCATGCATAATTGACTGTTGAGATGGCAACAATTTTAAATATTGGGCTTCTAGCGCTTTCAAGTTGAGCTGAAATGAAACAATGCTGTTTGACATGATGGAACCTGCTTGGCACCTTCTATTTTCCTTCGTAATTAAAGTCGCGTAGGTGCCAGTGCTGGTGTATCATATTAAGGAAATGGGGCTGTTGCAAAGCTCATTAATTTTATGCACACATGGTAGTCCCATAATCGTGCGCAGCGTATAATGCACGCATTCCTCAAATCATCTTTTGGTCAATTCCGTTGCTTACCGATTTTTTGTAGGCAAAAACAGACACACGTCCAGTCAGCTGCTCATAAGTAACACAACCACGGAATACATGTGGGATTCGGATGCGTGAGCTGGCAATTTTGATGCAAGCTTCCGAGCTTGGAGCTTAATGGCTTGGTTCATTCTTGTCTGGACGAGATCTAGACTGCTTGTATGTGTTCGTAGATACCGTTTCAATGCTGAATGTGCTCCTTCAACTGCCAACGTTGAGTTGTTTTTGAAGTGCATTACCTTGTCCGTCCATGCATGCACAAATTTCGTATTGTGCGGGATCCAGGTTTTCTCTAAATAGCGTAGAACGTCTGATTTATCAGCAAACTTAACCCGAAATGCGCTCCATCCTGCATCGTAGGATGCAATTGTCTTCAATCGACATTCATTATTCCAGTTTCTCAAGAATTTCTTTTATTCTTTCTTTCTTCCATGGTTCCAAATTCTTTCTTGCAATTTGTGGTAATGTTTTTTCGATATGCCACATACATAGGAAGTGTGCGCAGTCCAAGAATATTTCTTCAATGGCGCTAGCTAAAGCCAAATCACGATCGGTCACTAGAACATATGGAGTTTGTACCAGCGTGTATTGCAGCTGCTCGAGCGCCCAGATATAATCTGCCTTCTCTTCCCCTGATAGAAATGCAAATGCCGAGTGAAAAATTGATTTATTCCCGTTCTTCTAACCATGCTCAGCAGTGGCATGCTGAACCTTTAATTTTGTAGGTTTAATCCAAGAGAAGAATCTTACTGTACCAGCGGGTTAAACGGATGAATGTTGGATGGGTCATGAATAAGTGTGTGACGCGCCCATCACCGCTAATTTTCACACAATAACCCATTTGCTCAAAGTGAGTTCATCCATCAAGGCCTGAATCGGGGACCTGCCTGCCTTCAGACGAGGATGCGCTTTGACATTGTAGAAGTTTTTTGCTGTAGCCACTGATTCTGGAAAATCATGGCGAATAAGTGTCAATCGCTGACGTGCAGGAACTCCAGTTGATACAAAATCCTGTACACGTCCTTTTTCTTCTCCAGTCATTCTGCGGCATCCTGGGTGCCTGGCCATATTATGTGAAGGCTCATGGTTGTGTTGGCTGTTCCGCAATCCGACCGTCCAAGAACCATCTCCACTCTTCTTCCAAAAAACCTCCCAAGGACACCCCTGCAGTCTGGTTCCTGCCTTTCGTTTCTTCCCGTCAGCATTTCTGGACATCGTTTCCTATACTCCCCACCTCGATCGCTCCCTAGCAAAACTCGCTTGTCTCCATCTGAACGCTTTACTGACACCCCAAAGCCAGTGTAGGCGGGCACGTCGTAATGCGGCCACGCTCTACTTAGCACACACCCTAGCACAGCGAGGAAGCGGTTTGCACCTGCTTCTCTTGCGTGCAGTGAGGTAGTTGTGGTGGGCGCGCAAGCGACCTCACCCAACACACTAAGAACTCTGGTGAAGTGACGTCACGGGAGCGGTAATCCGTCTCCTCGTGCGCACTTACCAAGTAGGTAGTAAATTTCAGACTGATTTATATTTAATAGAATTAAATACAAATACCTATTTTTACCAATTAAAATGATATCTCTATAGATATCATTTAATATGTATTGCGAGCGTATCTTTATAGATACCTCGCGTAACTGATGACGCTAGCCGTCATCATGGATGACGCTGGGCGTCATCCCTCCTAATGTGAATGCACCCATGTGCATCACATCCACAAGGGTTGGTCACAAATGTGCACCACACCCGAGTGTTGGGTCTAATTACTATTATTTAGTAATTGACCATCCCCTTAAGTACCAAATGTACTTAATGGGGACTGTGTAACATTAGGGCAACTCTAGCCCGTTACACCATCCCCCTCTTTAAGAACGAATTTACATTTTTAAATTCGACA
>NC_090617.1:119665-123911 GCF_004359215.1 Bremia lactucae
AGGCCATCGCTGTAGCTAAAGCGATTGAGCTTAGCTTTCAGGTGCGACGGAAGGGAAACCTTTCGTCCACCGAAGTGATCCAACAGCAGGCGACAATGGTCGTCCTGACTGTAGCTCTCTTTTATCTCAGAGGCCAATGAGCTCGTCACGTGGTATGCCTTCATGGCTGCCAACGATCGGCTCCCCGACTGCATGGGCGCCGTGAGCCAAGAATGGTTTTCTTGTGGCTTAGGCTCTAAAAGTATGGGCATGCCATTCCAAGTAATGGGACTATTTCTGTCCTGTGCCGTGCAACCATTCTTTTTTCCTGTGATGTTGGCCGCTAGGCCCTTCATGTCGAGCTCAAAGTGTGGGAAATTAGCAGCTTCGGCGGTCATTGATCATTGTTTCTGCCTCTCTGAAGCTCTCTGCCTCTCTCTAGAGCTTTAGACGTTAATGTGCAATTTGTATGAGCTCATCCAAGCTAAAAATACGCCCACGCCCACCCGGTCCCTTAAGCTGGACATCTGCGGAGTTACAACGAGCGTGAATATGCTCACTAATGCCACAACGGAAGCATTGCCTCCGGATGTCCATATTAGGATGACTTACGGTTATAGCGATCCCGAACCATATAATTAGGACAATCCCCATTAAAAATTGTAGATAAATTTTGCCAATTCGAAGGTCACACTTAATTTGTCGATGTCCTGGAGTCTGGTCAACATGTATTCAGGCATGTATTCGGGCTTCCATTTCAAACGATGTCGAAATCTTGGACTTGAGACATGCTGCCAACCACCCAATATTATGAACCTCGTCAAATTCGACAACCGTATAGTGTATTCTGCTTCTTATAAGCTTCTGCTCCATTAGGTCCCTGCTATGGCAACCACGCCGAACCCCCTGCTATCCGGTGAACGTTCCGTAGCCGATTAACTGCTTTGCAGTTACAGAATCTGCACTTCCGTGCAGTGTCCCGTGTAAAACCAGAAGTGCATCATCTTAGCCGCAGGCTGGTGGACTGATGCCCGGTCGTACCTACGTAAACCGATTAAGTGTCAGAGCCAACTCGCTTTCTACCTGGGCTTGGACTGTGCAATCGCATCCGCTCCTGTCGCACCCAATTTACATATAACAAAGGAGAACGGTCCTCTGATGACCTTCCACTCCAAATGGTACCTTCACGTAACGCAACAGGCCTCCGCTGCCCGTCCCGTTTCGGATACAGCTGGCGTATCTGTTTCATGGTGCTCGCGTCGTACATCGCATACCATTGGAGCAGCTCATTTCAACTCTAAAGAACGGTATTAAGTACGCAGGTCTGCATTACCTGGAAGATAAGCTAGCTCACGACCGTCGGATCACAGCACTGGCTTACGTCCGGCGTGGTTGAAAAACTATGAAACGGGTAGAAGTGATCATGCAATTTCGTTAGTTTCTCAAAGGTTTTGAAAATAGTTCAAGCCGGGAAGTAATCGTCACTGACGATACATGAGGTGAGTACGATACGGTTGGAATGGCGGCAAACTTTTCGCAGCAGAGTACATACGTCCTGGAGAAAATGAAAGCACCAAGGTTGGGTTGAGAATGCAAAACAATTACGCCAACTCGTCTCCACAGGAAAGGAAAATTGACTGAAACATCGGCCGAGTATCCAATGCCAAGAATCAATAAGAATACGAGATTTGGTCGCTCATAATCGAGCGGTCAGACTCTCCACCACTCGTGCAACGATTCTGGGGCCGTCATTATTCAGAATTTGCTCATCAGGTCAAGCTGGATATTCTGCCAAATCTCTGTGAGGGGTTAGAAAGAAGTTGAGAAGTCTATTGCAGAAGTTCTCAACCATGAAGCGAAACCGTGTGAGAGAATAGAGTGCGTGATGACGACTTGGAACCGGGAGTGTTAGTACGGCAAGTTAAGGAAGAGAATCACAAACTGCACTTGTCAGGCGAGAAAATTACCAGACGGCTATACTTGAGTGGCAACCAAACCGATGAAATTTAAACAGGCAGCGGAAACGAAAAAAAACGATGCGACCCGCGGCTTCATGAGTATGAGTCAGCAGATGGCTAAGACAGCGGCCATCAGTGGATTAATTACTCAAGAAGGGTAAGACGGGGGTATACCAGCGATGCTGGCGCTGACTGATGTACGAACTGATCGAGAGGATTGGGCAGACGCGTGGACAGGGGACCGCAAATGTATTATTTTTAGAATCAACGAGCTCTACGACAAGTGGAGAGTGGCAGCTGCGCAAGAGCAATAAAATTTCTGATATTTCTTAGAAAGTTGTCCAAGCAATTTCTCAAGCTACTCGATCCGAAGGATGTAGGCGGGCACGTCGTAATGCGGCTACTCTCTACTTAGACACACACCCTAGCACAGCGAGGAAGCGGTTTAACCTGCTCCTCTTGCGTGCAGTGAGGTAGTTGTGGTGGGCGCGTTAGCGACCTCACCTGGTCAAATTTCGTCACAGGAGCGTTAATCCGGCTCCTCGTGCGCACTTACCAAGTAGGAAGTAGTTTTCAGACTGATTTATATTTAATCGTTTTAAAAATAAATATCTATCTTTACCGATCAAAATGTCATCTCTATAGATAACACTTAATATGTATTGC
Source organism: Bremia lactucae (assembly GCF_004359215.1). NCBI lineage: Eukaryota > Oomycota > Peronosporomycetes > Peronosporales > Peronosporaceae > Bremia > Bremia lactucae. The sequence goes on from NC_090617.1 coordinate 122,269, forward strand.
GAGCGTATCTTTCTAGATGCCTCGCGTACCTCCTAATGTGAATTCACCCATGTGCATCACATACACAAGGGTTGGTCACAAATGTGCTCCACACCCGAGTGCTGGGTCTAATTACTATAATTTGGTAATTGACCATCCCCTTAAGTATACTAAGTGTACTTAACGGGGACTGTGTAACATTAGGGCAACTTTAGCGTGTCACAGAGGTGCTAGTCCAGTAGACGGCAGAAAAAGGAAAGACAGCCTCTTACGGGCGCTGCATGAGTATCGAGAGAAGGTTAATGTAACGGAGCACTACGACTTGTACTGCTTCAGTACAAGTCCACTTCGCACTGCTTCAGTTGCGAGTGGTGCCATACGTCACTTCACGTACACTAATACGTGCAGAGGAAGACTTCTCTCCAAGACAACTAACATAAAGAGGGTTAAATGAAAACTGTATTAATATAATTAAGTATCCTTCTTTCTATCTGTTAACGCTAACTTTGTTATAAACTAATAATAAGCATGCAATTGAAATTTTATCTGTCTCTCTCTTTGTTTACGTTTGCAGCTGATTAGTCGGCGGGATAAATAGATATAATGGCCTATACCTATTTATGGATAAGATTGGTGAACATTACTATATAAAGTAATGTTCTCCAAATATTATCTACCTTTTAGATAATATATTAATGAACAACCTTTAAGTGTTAATTTCATGTAACGATACACCTCGTTACATCACCCCTCCCTTAAACGACAATCCCCCTGACTGTCATTGGATGGAGTGGTCACTATTTGATTCCTTAATTTTAAAAAAATGATGATGATTGGTCAGAACCATCATTTTTAATTCCATCGCATGAAGAACAAATTCATGCGAAGTGTTGATAGTTCTGCGCCTTCGGCTGCAGCTCGTGCAGCCGCGGGTGACGCACTGTTATCTCTTGCAGCAGACGTTCCGTCTGCCGTAGTATTTTCTACTCGCGCAACACTAGATGTTGCTAGTGCACGTGGTGGTTCACCACGTGAATACGACCCCTCTTTGGAGGTCGACTACGAATGCGAGTCGGACGAAATGGCCGACTCGGGGAGAATAGAACAGTCGTCTGATAGACGTCAGGCGGCTGACTATGTGCCTTCGAATGAGAGGGCTCATTCTGATAGACGAGTTAATAGTCTATTTGGTTCCGACGATGAGGATGATCCCGCATCGCCCGTTCCGTCTCTCGTACGGTCACCTGCACCTGTTTCGGTGCAAGGTAATGACGATGGCGTAATCCATCGTAATAAAAGTTATTATAGTACCCTGCTTCAGTGGGTACCACTCAGGATTGTGAAGACAATAAAATGTCTCATCTCACCCCTGAGAAGAAGCCGTGGCTTTTGCCAGAAAGGCTCATTAATAGCTTGTCTGGAGAAACTACTCCACACAATAAATATCCTTTATTTATTGCGACAAAGCTACATGGCCTTGATCCCAGCGCGAAGAACTTTCGCGCTGAGGAAGATTTCTATCTCGATGCTTTTCTAAAGCATCGATGGTTTAGTGGCAATAATAAGCGAGATAAAGTCTCGCTTATGCAAGCTTGGAGTGCGTTCATTCGCAATGTTAAAGACATTGGACGCGAAGCTTGGCTTCAAAAACTTAACGCGAATCG
>NC_090617.1:124402-142501 GCF_004359215.1 Bremia lactucae
GGCTCATTCCGATAGACGTGTGAACAGTCTATTTGGTTCCGACGATGAGGATGATCCCTCATCGCCCGTACGATCTTTCGTACGGTCTCCCATACGATCACCTGCACGTGTTTCTGTGCAAGGTGACGACGGTGGCGTAAGCCATCGTAAGAAAAGTCCTCGTGGTACCCCTACCTCAGCGGGTACCACTCAGGGGAGTGATGACAGTAAAATGTCTAATCTCGCCCCTGAAAAGAAGCCGTGGCTTTTGCCAGAAAGGCTCATTAATAGCTTGTCTGGAGAAACTACTCCACACAATAAATATCCTTTATTTATTGCGACAAAGCTACATGGCCTTGATCCCAGCGCGAAGAACTTTCGCGCTGAGGAAGATTTCTATCTCGATGCTTTTCTAAAGCATCGATGGTTTAGTGGCAATAATAAGCGAGATAAAGTCTCGCTTATGCAAGCTTGGAGTGCGTTCATTCGCAATGTTAAAGACATTGGACGCGAAGCTTGGCTTCAAAAACTTAACGCGAATCGTGTTAAGTTTGAGAAAAGAACTCCAACCGGTGCAAAATACAAGTTGCATCGGTTGTCACGTGAGGCTGGACTTCCATGCCTCACGTGGGGTGATCCCTGTCCGTGCTGTGTCGACAACTCGAAGAGGGTAAAAGGGGATGTCTATTCCCTTTCTCCGCCCTGGGGAAGGGCCCGCATCTCTATTGAGATGCGGGATGCGATTGACGTTTTGCAATCGATTTACATGCGCCAGGGGCGCGTGTTTTCCGATGGGCCTTTTGAATCATCGGATGGGTCTCGTCATACTGACGGACGAGGCCCTCAACGTCAGCAACCAGCTGGGAACGAGGCTCCCAGCTGTCATGTGATGGTGAATAACCACGCTAGCGAACAGGAAACTCGTTCGCTGCCCCTTCACATCACGGTGGTTCTTGACACGTTCCACAAGGAAACGTTGACCACCGTGGGAATCCACCAAAGGTTGTGGTGGAGGAGGGAAAATTAGATCCGAACCGTATGTCGGATCTAATGTCGAAGATCGACAAAATCGATCACTTCCTCCATGATTTGGAGGAGGGACTTGAACACGAGCGCGGCAAGCGTCGCTCGTTGAAGCAGACGGTGCAGGGTCACTATATCGAGCGGTTGGAAGACCTTTCGAAGAGTGCGTAGTCCATGATGGAGTACGAACGGAAATATTACGCTGTTCGTTATGAGCTGTCGTCAGCTCATCGCAGTTTCGAGGATGTTCGGAACCGGCATGAGAACTCCAGGTTCAACATGAGAATCTGGTTCGCGATCACAAGAATCTTTTAGGGATTCTTGAAAAGGGTGGTCACATCCGTCCTCGGAAGAAGCCGCGTACTGAAGGTACGGGCGGAGCCGACCAACATAAAACGTAGGATGCGTTCGCATCCTACCTGGCAATTCTATTGTGTACGCATTGCCTCTGCGATGCAGTACACGGAAAGGCCCAATGAACTTCGGTAGTAGTTTACTGCAACCCACATTAGTGACTAAACGCTTAGGTAAGTTTACCGTAGTGAGAGGCACCAGATCATTAATTTTAAATGAATGAACATTTGCTCTTCCATGTTTGTCTGCATTCCGTTTCTGACGGTCCACGCGTAGCGGGCGACATTTAAGGAGTATACCGGTTGCCCCAAAGGGACAACACGATGATCCTGGGTCGAGAAGAGAGTCGACCGTAGAGGACCCGACTGTCATAGCGCAATAACACTCGGAAGACGTTGAGGGAAAAGGTCCCCACGTTATTATGGATAAATTCAAAAAATATATAAAATACAAGTATATCTTCAAATAATTTAAGTAACTAGACTTCAAGATCCCGGGAGATTATTCCCTCGGCATCCTGTGGATAAATCCCAGAAAGAAACCCGGACATTAAATGTCTTGGTTCATAAATGTTCAAGAGTAGGCGCTTATAGTGTTGATCTGTATGCTCCTCCGAAGTTAACTTCGAAGATAACTCAATTACCAACCCTAGAACCTAAGCGGTTCTTAAGAGATCGGCATGGTGGTAAGATCAAGCATATTTGCGTACTCGTCACAGAGGACGATTACGTAACCAACAATCGGTCAGCGGTAATTTTTGCAGAGAACGAACGGGTTCTCAGCAGCTCATCAATGGACGAAAGTGTCCTCGATGTGAAGACTCGGATTGAAAGATATACTACTCATTCTTGGGAGTCACTCAGGACAGATCCTCTATACGAGCTTTTTAATGGAACTCAGGGATGTATTCCCTGAAGCAGTTCCATGCGAGTTGCCTAAGGATAAAGGCACTCGACATGAGATCGAGCTCAAACCGGGCTCGAAGTACTGTGTCATGAAGCAGTGACAACTGCCTCGTGAAAAAGTACTTGCGATCGATAAATTCCTTACTGATCGATTAAGAGCGGGCCATGTGAGGGAGTCAACCTCCCCACATAGCTCTCCGACCTTCTGTGTGCGAAGGGCCACAGAAGGGTGGCGGATAGTGCACGCATTCAACAAACTGAATGCTGCATCGGTACCGGCTCGAACGCCGATACCTAGAAAAGACGTAATCATAGATGGTATGTCTAAGAGTACGATTTTTTCGTCTATGGATCTGATGAATGGGTTCTATCAAATCCTTATGCGTGAACGGGACATCCCGTACACAGCAGTGAGCACTCCCAGTGGGATGCTCTGGGAATGGCTAGTGATGCCTCAGGGGCTTAGTAACGCCCCTGCAACATTCATGTCTCAATCCACTCGACTTATTCGAATGGTGTACCTTCGATGCTGCCTGTGCATTCGCACAGCCGCCGGCAGCTGACTCCACAGGGTGATTAGTAATCACACTGTGATCTTGTGCAGCCGTACTAACGACCTTACCACAAGTGAGGCCATCCCACTCACTCGTAGTATATCCACGCGCTTGTGGGCGCTCCAAGACTTTGATCAGATGGCCATCTGATGAACAAGTGGCAGCATCTTTACGGATCGATGCTGCCAGCTGATTATTAGCTCGTATTTTCTAAGCCGAGGTAAACCTAGGATGACATCAAATTTGTCATCCAAATCCAGTGGGATGAAATCATCATCGTACTGTAAATCTTTTAACGTGTAGTGAAATTTCACTACGCGTTTCATTACAGTTATCGATGCGCCTAAGGCTAGGGCTCTAAGTGACAAATCATTTGTCAATTTTAACTTCAAGGTGATGCCTCATCACCAGGTGCAGAGACACATAATGATTGTGTGTCTGGATCAACTTTAGTCAAAAGGCCTGCAAATTCTTTTGACGTTGCTGGATCAGTAGGGCGCTCCGCACCTACTGACCCCGACCATTTTTTGACGATCCACCTCGCCGTTGCGATTTCGCAACAGCATCGGATCCGCATCCTCCGCTGTTCCAAGCGAGAGGTCGGTCTTTTCGCTCAGTGTTTATAGACACTGGCCGTAGAGCACTACATTCATTGGCGGAGTGTCCCGTCTTTTGACAACGATTACATTTTTGTAACCGTTTGTAACTTGAAGAACGAGGTTTCTCGCTCTCTACATACGAGAGATGCATTAGTTCAAGACCTCCGCCTTCTTGTCGTCTCGGTGGAGGATATGCACCCGAGTGGACGAAAGGCTCTTTTAGACTGAAGTCCTCCTGTTCCGAAATAGAGCGCTTGGTCAAGCGACTCTAATTCCAGCCGGAACAAGCGGGTCTTAACACTTCCGTCTGCAAGACCTTTAATAAACACAGTTACCTGTGTTTGTTCATCAATCGGATGACTAACGATACAACTGACCAGGCATCGTGTATGTTGAGCATAAGCGTGAATCTCACGCTTGCCCTGCTTTAAATCCAGGAGTTCAGCCCGAGCCCTGAATTCGGCACGTGGTAGCTCGAATGTTTTTCTAAGCAGGTTGTCAAACACCTTATACGACCTAAAGACGAATGAATTGTAAAGCTTGAGCTCCATGGACCAAAGATTTGGCACGTCCGGCTAAGTTGGACATGCCAAATTGCACTTCGTCGCATCATCACTGATACGATGAGCTTCTATGGCGTCGTCTTGTTTGATGAATCGTCTTAAAAGGGATCGCCCTCGACTGTTTTAAACTTGGAAATTCCTATCTTTGAGTTTTCGGGTCGACGCGGAAGCGTCAGCCCGTTAGCAGCATTTAGATGCTGCTGCCTCAACAGTTCCAATTGTTGAGCACCCTGTTCTCTCAACACGTCCGCGTGATGAGCTCCTTGTTGGTGGAGCAAGGACTTTCAATCGGGCCCCGTCGAGTTCTTGTTGTATAAATATTGGCTATGGCTGCATGTTGTTCCTCTCGTCCCAGAGCGTACAGCATGACGCCAACGGCTGGCCCGCCTACGACCGAACCAGGTCGCTCAAACGAGTAAACCCTTCACGAGTTGCATTATAGCCTTCATGAGGGGCTAAAAAGCCCTCTCCTATTTCATTCAACGTGTCCATGTTGGATGAAACGTGCGTGGGCCGTTGAACGGACTACGAAATGCTACCAGGCGTAACGGGGCACCTTTCACTAGTACCGATCAGTACTAGTTAATCTTACACTGATTACATTTTAGGTTGGGTGCCTCGAAACTTCACGTACACAAGAGTACAGAGGAAGGTTTCTAAGCAGCTAAGGGGCTTTATGTAACGGGGTGTATCGCTACATGAAATTACCATTTGAAGGTTGTTAATTACTATATTATTTAAAAGGTGGATAATATTTGGAGAATATTACTTTACATGGCAATATTCTAAAAGCTTACCCAGTAGTAGATATAGACCATTATATCTACTTTTTCCGCGGTCCTCAGCGCTGGACGCGCGCAAAGAGAGAGACAGATAGGACTTCACTACATGTTTGTATTAGTTTATAATTAAGTTAGTATTAAATAGATAGAAACAGAAGAACTTAATTATATTAAGTAGAGTTTTCTTTTAACCCTCTTTAAAGCAAGTGTTTTAAAGAGAGTCTTCCTCTGCACGTACTAGTGTACGTGAAGTGACGTGAGGCACCACTTGCACTGAGGCAGTGCGAACTGGACTTGTACTGAAGCAGTACAAGTCAGTAGTGCCCCGTTACACTTTAGCTACCAAGGTAATTGAAAGGATTAGAATTAGGGAAAAGTAAAACGGTATTAACATATTTAGTCTCCTACGTAACGATCTTCTTTCTACTGCTGAACTTATTATAATAATATCTAACTAACTATGGCGCCTCCTCGCGCACCGCACGATCGTGTTTTGAAACGATTGGCGGGGTTGATTTAGACTTAAATCAACCCAATCAATAGAACTAATGTCTTATTGCATCAATAATACCAAATTTGTTGCAATTGGAACTATTTAAGTCAAAATTAATTAATATAAAATTTTGTACTTCTTTGTTTATTTCCTCTCATAGAAAACTAATATTGTTATTCCTCTTATAGGAAATAATACTTATGAAACGGGACAACCCCGTACATGAACCCACTGCGCTGCAGATTGGAGAGTGATCATAGCAACTTTTAGAAATCTTCCTCTACACGACGTGTACGTGAAGTATATGAACCTATTAAAAAAGGTTTATTTTCTTAACAGCTTCACGACGGAGATCATCTAACTGCATGAGCTAAAATCTTTTGTTGGCAGCATTCTTGAAATTGGATGGGTAAAGATCCACGTAGGAAGGCAAAGTGGTCCATCAACTTGACATGTTAAGTGCAAAGTGGTGTGGCTTACGTGACGACTCCAGCCAGCCATTTCTAATTTTATCCTGTCCGGCCGTAACGGACCCTCCCTCGAATTCATTTCTGTAGTCATGACTCGCGGAAAAAAAATCGGATTAGGCGAGTTCCTAGGCGACCAGGCAGCATCCTACATCCCGGAAGCGTCGCTGCCCTCGGGTCCGCGAATTCGCGCAGATGACGACGACGGAACATACCGCGGTGGCCGCGGCGGCCGCGGTGGCGATCGCTTTGGTGGAGACCGTTTCACAGATCGTGAGCCTTCCCGCAGTGATCAGTCAGATCAGTGGCGAGGAGACCGCGGTGGTCGAGGCGGCGGTTTTGATGGAGATCGCAGTGGCGATCGCTTCGGCCGCAGTGAAGATAGCGGTAATTGGCGCGGCGGTGACCGCTTTACCGGAGCTTCACGCTACGACCGTCCATCGCGCGACGACTTTGCAGCTGAAGAGCGTCCGGCCCATTTGCGTTTGAATCTGGTGCGGCGCGCTGACAATTCGAGTGCGAGCAGCGACGTGCGCAACATCAGCGGTGATAAATGGTCTGGCGCATTTGACGGAGGCAGCGGCCGCTATGGTGACCAGTCTGGTGATCGTTTTGGACGTGAAAATCGCTCGGAAGGGCGTGCATCGGGCCGCTTTGCCCGTGGCGGCGAAGTGAGTCTGTCGTCTGGTGTATCAAACATGCGCATGAGCAATCGACAGGAAGAAGTCGCCATTGAGCCTGAGGTGAACGATAAGAAGGTGCGCGCGCAGCAGAAACGTGAAGAACGCAAGAAAAAGGCCGACGAGGAGCGGCTGGCAATTGAAGAGGCCAAGCGTGTGGCTGCTGAGGAGAAACAGAAGGCAAAGGAGGAAACTGCTCAGAAGGCTAAAGTTGAACGGGAGACAATGAAACAAGTGCTGTCCAGTGGAAAAAAAGGTGAAGAACTCGCACAGATTGCCGAAGAAATATTTGAGAAGAATGGGCGTCCGAGTGGTGCAGTGCTCTTTGAGACTGTCTTGTCCGCAGCTGAAGACGTGGCCAAGTCGAGTGCAAATTGGATCGCAATGCCTGCTTATGGCGAGTTGTTAAAGCTGGTGATGGAGGACTCGGACAAGAAGGACGAGATGGAAGCACTGTACGCGCTCCAAATCTTTCTGAATAAGTATGACTTTCCGAAGGGCTTGCTCGAAAAGTGCTTTATGGCTCTCTATAGTTTGGACATTATTGATGAGACTGGTTTCTTCGAGTACAAGTACGACGTTGATGGAGATGCACCTGGTCGCATGAAGGCTATCATCCAGACGTCGACATGGCTGACATGGCTCGAAACACCGGAGGAATTAAGCGATAACGAGGAAAATGAATAGATTGAAGGAGCGTGGCGGCAAGAACAGTTTTATCAATGGGTCGAAGAAGCGGGAAATACCATGACTTTGCACATTCCTTACTAGCTAATCTATCATTAATAGATACAACTCTTTGATTGGAATGATGCATCCCATATTACACGAAAGAGATGGTAATTAATCACGAATCACGTGCCGTGACAGAGGTGACCATGTCTTGAATTGTTGAAATTGGTGGTCGGTAAATTTCAGGGAACAACTTTCGTTGCAATGAATTAAATGAGTATTTAAAGCGGCCGACATTTTTCTTGGCAACGTGAATACGAACACCGAATTCTCGCATGATATTGGCGACATCCTTCACCTCTTCCAATGGTCCATACTCGGTAGCACTCCCCGATTCAATCTCTTGAAGCACATGCCGCTTTCGTTGCACGAGAAGCCGCGCCTGCTCTAGTGTCGTGCTCATGGCAGTTCGATCTTTGCCCGACTTGCAGTACGTTATTCGGCCACCATTCAGACTACGCACGGCATCGGCAGCATGCAGCAAGATGCAAGTATTTTTAGAAGCTGAGTTCTCGCTTTCTACACTCAAGCGCAAATTCCGCAAGATCTCATCAGGATGGGATCCCACACTGATCTCTGACATACCAATCCCGCAACGTTCGGTAAAGCGGTTATAGTATTCCGAGATTGTTCGAAAACTCGTGCTGTTGATTTTGCGCTGGATGGACACACCTGAGTGACCCACCATGTTTGCCAAACTCTGCATTTCATTAATGCCTTGTGTAAATAGGACCGACGTGACGCTGATCAAACCGCCATCTCTTAAGCTGAACGGAAGAAGCGCAAATTGCGATGAAGGGATCGAAATTTTTATAATGTAGCCCACGTCTAATTCCTTTTTTACCAGCACTTCCATGTCTGCGCCCTCGCACAGCTCAAACGAAAACGTTTCTAAGCATTTAATTGCTACCCAAGCGTCTGAGATCATGCAAAGTTCCTTACCATGCGACGAAATAAGGCTCTCCCATCCGACGAGAAAACCAACTTTGGCCAATTGATCCAGCACCTTGTCATTTCTTTCCTGAAGACACAAATCCAGCTCGGCCATGAAGCACGTGACAAGGCTACTTACAGATTGAGATACTGCAACGCTTTTTCGTAAATAATAATCAGAGCGAAGCATTTCCAAACGGCACAATAACTGAACAGCATATTTCAAGGACGTTCTCGGGTCCCTATTTTCTTCTGGCTCAGCACGGAGCGAGGGGTAATTGGCGTAATTTGCGGCCTTCTCGTCGTTGTTGTTTTGGTCAAGTTGTCGAGAGTTCTTCTTTTTTACGAATCGATTGGTTGGCAGTGCCTTGACTCGAGCTGCTGCAGCCTTTCGAGCCATCACTGAATATTTTGAGGGCTTTCTCTTCGGCGCAGTCTCCACTGGAGTCACAGGGGCAGCAGCAACAATACTGTTTGAGCCACTAGAGGCAGGCGATTCTGATAAATTGCCGCTGTCGGAATTGCGAGCTTCATCTTCGACCTCTGCATCATTTTCATCATCCATGGGCGGAAAGAAGAAGTTAGGGGAATCTTCAGGAATATAGCAGTCCTTTTCGCCGATAGGAGTTTCTACGACTTGAGGTTTTAGCTTTTCTAAGGCAGTGTGAAAATTGTGCATCTCCAACTCCATTTCTCGCAACCCGCAATCACTTAGTCCCATCGCGTGTGCAGTTGGAGCGCCACAAGTCACAGTCGCATGAATCTCCGGAGCCGCCATATGCTCTTGCATTGAGGACGACTGAGCTAAATTGAGGATGCTGTTGTGTGTGTTATTGCAGTTGACTTGAACCAGGTCTTCAGTAAGTGATCGCGTATCTGATCCAAAACGCCTAAAAATACGAAAGTAAGAAATGTGCAGATTGGTCGGTATACCCTGAATGTCAGCACGCTTTTTATGCAGACTTGACTTAAATGTATTTTTCTCCTCGACCAAATGCTCTGTCAATCGAATCATGCTAGTGACGTTTGCAATCTGCTTCCGAATGTGTAGCACGTGCGGATACAAAAAGCTCAGTGGAATTTCTTGTTCTATTAATCCATCAGCCGAGGGCGGTGCACAGTCTACAGCCTGCCTCTGCCTTCTTGGAATACTTAAAAGAGAGTCCGAAGCGTAATTAGCAACGTGGTCACTGTCAGGTCGCGCAATGGGATTTGCAAGCAAGATGTTAATGCGTACTTGAATCTGTCCCGAAACCTCATCAGTTGAAAGTGAGTGAACATCAAACCAGTCGACAAGTGTAAATGATGTCACGACCTGGTGAGATTTTAGATCGTGGGTTCCAATTCCATCACCTTCGGCACCATCATCACCATCAAACACTTTTTTCTCTTCTACTGCCATTGCATCGCGAACACTCTGCAGCGGAATCATGACTTCCCCAATCAACTCATTTTCAATACCGCTCATGTAGCTATAGTGTTCATTGAACACTTGAAAAAGCAACCAACCAGCAAGTGGTTGGTCAGGCAGGCTTGGTCTATAAAACACAAACTGCTTCAACGCGTTTACCGGAGATACCACAACACGGCTTTTCAATTGCTGAGACGTCTGATATTTCACATTGGGCTTTCCGTGGGGACACTTTGTGCCGGCATTTTTGTTTGTTGACCAAATTGGATTTGTCGAATCGTACTCAGTATTAGTTTTTCCCACAGTGTATTCCTGATTTCCAACCAATCCGTCTTCAAATTTAACCACAACGAATGGGTGTACACTATTATTTGCTTCGCCTCCTGAATCTGAAGCGTCAGCGTCATTGCTACTGAATGACGATGGCCCATTGCTACCACCCCACTTAGCAGCCTTTATACGATTCACAAGACCCCCACGGCCAGCCACTACACTACCCATCGAAAAGCCAGAAGTGCGGGATGGTCGAACTTCCAATTCAATCGTCGTTTCGCTTTCACTGCTCGCAGCAGCGTCAATTGATCTTAACTTTAATTCACGTCCAGATACCACCTGCACGCGAAAAACGTCATGCCCAAAATTTAGTGCTTCTGCATCGTTTTCAAAAAAGCAGTTCTTTTTGCGGTTATAGTTGTAGCGCAATTTCCACTTCTCGTACATTTGCAGTAGCTCGTACTGGCACACGCGAAGTAATTGTAATGGAATTTTGACGCTAAAATCAACTTCCGCGGCTTCTTCAACCGCCAATTTTGCGTTGGCGACCTGCATTTTCGAATGTTCTTCTTTCATTAACGGGTAAAACAGAAAGCTTCGAAATAAATTATGCTGCGTTTCAAAAAGCGGATGTAGCTGAGGCTGAATATGCACGAATCGGAGCTCCACCGACGCTCCGTCTAGCACCGTCGAATGCATAGGCAGCGTCATTTTGTGTCTAAAGTTCCCACTAGTAGCCACTGCGTACATTTGCTGAAATGATGTCGAAGCGTATCCAAAGACTTGGCTATTCCTGTTGGTAGACGCACTTTCATCTGGAATCATGACCATGATTTGGACTTGCCGGTCAAATTTAGCCGGATTCTTGCAATATAATTGATAACCTACAGAGAAATCAGGATTGCGGCTTTTGCGACGTTCGCTCCAGAAACTCTCACTGTCCAACAGCCCGTTTGCTTCGTGCGGCGATCCCTTGTCATTAACGAGCAACTTACTGCTCGGAAATGGCGAGAACTTTGCCGTCTGATGAATTAAAACGTCTGCGTCAAAGCCGAAGATCGGCACTTCCTTCGCGACTTTGACCTCGACGTTAACCTCTGTAGGCGACTTGGCGCGCGGCGACCTGGTGTTATTCATGGCTGTAGCACTGCTTAGAATGTTGAAGGCACCTCGTACTAGAGTCTGTGCCGAACGAGCGGGGGAAACGATCAAATTGCCATCCACACCTCGACAGGAGACAAAGAAATTGAGCACCTTGCGGTCCTGCTCGGCGTCATTCAACGATATCTCAACCGGGGAGGTCGGCGCGAAGTTGAGGGAAGTGATGGAGGATGCACTGCTTTCCAAGGGGTGTGCTGATGTTACTACGGTAGGTGGTATGAGCTTTGGCTCGTCATTGAACAACATGAGGTTTGGACTCTGAGGCGCCGCCATGTTAGAGTAAAGCTCATGTCCGCACTTATTACGTAAGCATTTCGTGTGGTGCACATGCAAGGATTCGCGATTGCAAGATGAGATACAGGTGTTCAATTGTACAACTGTAACGGGGTATCCGTTACATATATATATCATTTCCTACAAGAGATAACTAATATTATATCCTATAAGAGGAAATAATATTTAAAAGCAAAAAAACATTATCTTTATTAATTTTGACTTAATAATTCCAATATTACCAAATTTGGTAATATCGCAACAAGACATAAGTTCTATCGGTTGTTTAATTTAAGTTTAAATTAACCACACCAATCGTCATAAGACACGATTGTGCGGTGCGTAGGTAGGCGCCATACAGAGTAGTGAAAGGTGACCGTTACTGTAGCGGAGCTACCTCGCTCCTAAAGTCAGAGCAAGACTTTCAGACTCAGGGAGTCACTTAGTTCTATTGAACTAATGGGTTTAACAACTCAGAAAGTCGTAAAAGCTATTAAAGCTTAAGGAATCCTAGTTCAAGGGATTCAGGGGATCGTAGAACCAAGTGGCAACTAGTGCCCGAGAGTTAAAAATGCTTCTATCTCTTACAGATCAATGCGCAAGCCTTAGAAAGGCACTTAACGCTTTAAGATCAAATGGAAAACTGCACTTTATTTAATTATTTAAATCTAAAAACCTTACCCCAGCTAATTTAAACAGATTTCGGCCGCCAGATATAAATCTGGCGGCGACCACATTTGTTACCCATAATAAATGGGATTTAAGTAACTAACTATTTTAAAATTGGATAAAAGGATATTTTGCCCATTTAGTAAATGTATCACAACAACGGTTCTCCAACCGATGTGTGCCCAGTACATTTACACCTGGTAGCATTTCGTAGTCCGTTCAACGACCTACGCACGTTACATCCGACTTGGACATGTTGGATGAACGAGGGAGCTTAGCAACCCCTCAAGAAGAATATAACGCAACACGTGAAGGGTCTTCCCCTTCGAGTGACCTTTAATAGAGAGCGATTAAACGAATGAGTTCGGTCGAAGGCGGGCCAGCCGTTGGCGCCATGCTGTACACTCTGGGATGAGAGGAACAGCATGCGGCCATAGCCGAGTTTGTACAACACGAACTCGACGGGGCCCGATTGAAAGTCCTTGCTCCATCAACAAGGAGCTCAACACGCGGACGTGTTGAGAGAACAGGGTGCTCAACAATTGGAACTGTTGAGGCAGCAGCATCTAAATGCTGCTAACGGGCTGACGCTTCCGCGTCGACCCGAAAATTCAAAGATAGGAATTTCCAAGTTTAAGGCAGTCGAGGGCGATCCCTTTTAAGACGATTCATCAAACAAGACGACGCCATAGAAGCTCATCGTATCAGTGATGATGCGACGAAGTGCAATTTGGCATGTCCAACTTAGCCGGACGTGCCAAATCTTTGGTCCTTGGAGCTCAAGCTTTACAATTCATTCGTCTTTGGCTCGTATAAGGTGTTTGACAACCTGCTCAGAAAAACATTCGAGCTACCACTTGCCGAATTCAGGGCTCGGGCTGAACTCCTAGATTTAAAGCAGGGCAAGCGTGACATTCACGCTTATGCTCAACATACACGATGCCTGGTCAGTTGTATCGTTAGTCATCCGATTGATGAACAAACACAGGTAACTGTGTTTATTAAAGGTCTTGCAGACGGAAGTGTTAAGACCCGCTTGTTCCGGCTGGAATTAGAGTCGCTCGACCAAGCGCTCTCTATTTCGGAACAGGAGGACTTCAGTCTAAAACAGCCTTTCGTCCACTCGGGTGCATATCCTCCACCGGGACGACAAGAAGGCAGGGGTCCTGAACTAATGCGTCTCTCGTATGTAGAGAGCGAGAAACCTCGTTCTTCAAGTTACAAACGGTTACAAAAATGTAATCGTTGTCAAAAGACGGGACACTCCACCAATGAATGTAGTGCTTAACGGACAGTGCTTACAAACACTGAGCGAAAAGACCGACATCTCGCTTGGAACAGCGGAGGATGCGGATCCGATGCTGTTGCGAAATCGCAACGGCGAGGCGGATCGTCAAAAAACGGTCGGGGTCAGTAGGTGCGGAGCGCCCTACTGATCCAGCAACGTCAAAAGAATTTGCAGGCCTTTTGACGAAAGATGCTCCTCACACACAAGCATTGTGTGTAACTGCCCTAGGGGATGAGGTTAATCTCATCACATTAAAAATTAAAGTGTCAAATGAGTTGCCACTTAAGTCCCTAGTCGATTGTGGGGCGTCGAATATGTTCCTGGACGCCAATCGCTAGAAGATCGCAGACTCATATTTATTGAGCGCGATATCCCTCTAACGAGGATAACAGTGCGTTTAGCAACAGACGCATATGAAACAGTAAGGAAACGTGTAGTTGGTATCGAATACACGTCAAAGAGTAACACAACGATGGTGATTTCATCGCACTTGATTTAGATGACAAATTTGATGTCATCCTTGAATTATCATGGCTCAGAAAGTACGAGTCATGCATAAATTGGCAGCATCAAGCCGTGACGACCGCGAACCGATGAACGTCTTGGAGCGTCCACAAGCGTGTTGATGTCCTACGTGTGAATGCGATAACCTCACTTGTGGACCGGTCGTTAGCATGACTGCACAAGACCTCAGTGTGAATACCCAACACATTGTGGAATTAGATCCCGACGGCTGTGCACAAGCACAGGCAGCGTCGAAGTTCGACCACTCGAATAAGTTGAGTGGTACGAAACAAGGATGCTTGCTTAAACAGCAACAGTCACGAAAGTTAGAATCGCTCGACTATCAGAGACAGTGCGAAAGTCCTAGATAGTCTGAGAGTCGATCGTAGAGGATCTCGCTGTGGTAGCGCAACCACAGCTTGAGGCAGTTGGAGAGGATACTCCCCAAATAAATTCTGTGTGAATAAGTCCCCCAAAACCTGTGGTATAAGGTTCCTAGGTACTTTTGAAATAAAGTTCCAAAGAGAAAACGAAGACAATTAATTTCTTAGTAAACAATTGATCAAGTATAGGCGCTTATACACTTGAGCTTATAGCGCCTCCGAATTTAATTTCGGAGATAACTTAATTGCCAACACTAGAACCGAAATGGCTCTTGCGTGATCTGCGTAGTGGCAAAGTCAATTAGATCTGCGTACATGTCACAGATGACAACTTCGTGGCCGATATTCGTTCGGCAATAGTATTTCCTGAGAACGAGTGTGTTCTCAGCAGCTCATCGATGGACGAAAGTGTCCTCGATGAGAAGACTTGGATTGAACGCTTTACGTCCCGATTCTGGAACTCTTTGGATACAAACCCTTTATTTAAGGATCTATAAAATTTAAAGATGTCTTCCGGTGCGGGTACCTAAGGATAAAGGCTTTCGACACGAAATCGACCTAACTCCAGGCGGAATTCGCGCCGAGTTATTCTGACGACGCCTTCGTTCATAGTACAGCCATGAACGGAAAGTCGGATGCTGAAGTTCACGCAATTGCGCCGAAATTGACAGTACATATTTCTTATTTGTTGAAAAAAAATGTAAAGGGATCATGAAACGCTGATTGTCAGCGTTCCTTTAAGTTTATCAAGCAAAGATTGATGCAATTGCCAGGATTGGCGATTGCCGACCCAAGACCGACCTTTCCATGTGGTCTGTGGCGCCAGCGATTTTGCAATCGGCTGTGCGTTAATGCAATATGACACAGACGGCGCAGAGCGCGTCGTCCAATCTCAGCTTCAATCAGCTGAACGCAACTATATAGTGCATGACAAGGAGCTTCTCGCCATGAAATATGCACGGGGTAAGTTTAGGGTCTATCTCTTGGAAGATAGACCGTTCATCGTATATACGGACCATGCGTCTTTATGCACGGCTGTAAACAGTCCACACCTCTCGCAAAGAATGGCGAGATGTTTATTTTTTTTCGCGGGTATGATTTCTACTAGAGTATAAACCAGGACGACTTAACGTTGTCGCTGGGGTCCTTTCGCGCCGGCCCGATTTTGATCCGGCTGCCCAGATTTACAGTGAGCAGAAAGCCACTGTTGCAACACTAAGTGTGCCGTCGTCAACATTACTCGACAACGTTAGAAGAGCTTATCAAGACACTTGTCAATTTACTCAATAAAGCCAACCACTTCCTTCTCCTGCCAACCTCTTCGCTGACTTCAACTCTTTCTGTGACCACCGCTCCACCCGCACGACACTCCGCTTCACGCCAATATCCGTTGCTTCCTCGCATCGGCCAGACCAGTGCTCAAACCGCTCGGTCCTCTCCGCTACCCAAACCTTACAAGTGGTAGCACTTGTTGGACTCACCAACCAAGTCGGGTTAATGACAGATCATCACATGAAGAAGTACCGCCAAGTACGTATTAACAAGACCGTTAGTCGTCTGCTCGCCGCCAAAACCTCAAGAAAAAAAAACTCAAGCTTCAACAGCAGATAACTAGAGTCATTTTTGTAGAAGGGATCAATACAAACCCTTTGTTATTCTATCATGGATTCATTGAATTTAGCTGAAATCACACCAGAAACTATGGCTCGGGCGTTAGCACTTTTGTTGCTGCGCAACACGAAAGTCTGAGAGTCCACGATGGGATAGCGCAGTGAAGTCAGAATCGACTCTCCATGCCACAGTTTTATTGTCGTATGGGAGAATCAGTCGAGCTTTTTTTTCGACCAAAGATATGAGTACCTAAAATTAAGCCAAAAATCTCAACTACGACGATCCATCACTAAACTCGCGAATTATTGCTATAGTGACAGCCAACCCAAAGGATAATGTCGATGCATGGTACAGCCTCAACAAAGATTCAATTCGGATATTTCCGAACTCATGGACAGTTTAACCTCGAGGTTCATTCCTCCATATCTCTAAGGACGTTTGCGCGATCGGCTCTACTCGCTGCAACAGCGAAAGTGTCAAAGTTTGGACGATTACGTATCCAGATTTCGCAACGCACTCATGCAAGTTAAAAGCATGAATGAGCTTGACAAGATTACTGACGTTGTCCGTGGACTCGTGCGTCGAAACGGTGTCCACCGCGATATGTTTCGCCATGGAGTACGACAGGTCACGTTTGTCGTCTTCAAGTTTTTGTGGTCATCAAACTCATACGATACGAGAAATCATTATCGTGCAAAGCAGAGCATTGGCCTGCTCGTCAATTTTTGCTGCCACAAGAATATAGCCGCGGCAACATGCCCGAACCAGTTCAAGTCGACTCCGGACGATTATCTACGTTATGACCAGCCGTACTTAAAAAGACGTGCACTCATTGCAAAAAGCAAGGACATTCGATCGACGAAAGCTTCAAGAGGAAGAACCGCGCAACATAGGCCATCAAGAAGTAAATCTAGTAACTTCTGTCGCAACAGACACGAAGTTCGTGACTCAGTCAGCTACATCGAAGCCGTAAAGAACATTAAAGTTACAAACATCGACTGCAACGGTGTAAGCGGGCAAGCACTCACTTATCAATTTAGTAAATAAAGCCAACCGTTTCCATCTCCTGCCAACCTCTTCAGTAACTCCAACTTTTCCTGTGACCACCGCTCCACCCGTACGACACTTCGCTCCACGTCACTCTCCTTTTCTTCCTCGCATCGGCCAGACCAGTACTTATACCGCTCGGTCCTTCGGCCTCTCCACTACCCAAACCTTACATGACCCCTGTAATGGGGCACACATCAGGTATAGGCCATTATATCTATTTATCCCGCAGACTAATCAGCTGTAACGTAAACAAAGAGAGAGACAGATAAGATTTCAATTGCATGTTTAGTATTAGTTTATAATTAAGTTAGCACTAGCAGATAGAAAGAAGAGATACTTAATTATATATTAAGTATTTCTTCTTTCTATCTGTTAATGCTAACTATTACTAAATATTAATACAGTTTTCATTTAACCCACTTCAAGTAAGTTGTCTTAAAGAGAAGTCTTCCTCTGCACGTACTAGTGCACGTGAAGTGACGTAAGGCACCTCTCGCAAGTGAAGCAGTGCGAAGTGGACTTGTACCGAAGCAGTACAAGTCGTAGTGCCCCGTTACAAGCTGTGTGTTAAGTGCCTTTATGCGTAGAGATACTAGCAGCGTGATACATGTAGCCAAAAGTAGGAAATGAAAAAAAAGTTAAGTTAAAGTTTATCAGCCTGTTGCACCCCCCCCCCGATGGTCGTTGCGCGAGTACCACAAGCCATTGCGGTACCAGCAACTAAGAAAAGTAAGCCTAAGCATGAGCCACAAACGGGAATGTTTTCATTATATACAGTAATGGTAGAGTTTTGAACGACAACATTGAAAATTTCGACAAATGGTGTATGTATTCAACAATACTAATAAACAGAGCTCAATAGTAGCAGACACTGAAATGGCTTAGACGGTGTGCTAAAATTCTTATTACTGACTTTACATTTCAAGAGAACAAGCTTATCATCAAGATGTAGACTGGCCCTGGTAGAGACCACCGAAAATGGTTGCCTCATACAACGCTATATGTCATATACATGTCACCTGTAAAGACTGGCCTCAGGCTGCAGCGGAGCTAACTCGCTCCTAAAGTCAGAGGAAGACTTTCAGACTCAGAGAGTCACTTCGTTCTATTGAACTAATGGATTTAACAACTCAGGGAGTCGTACAAGCTATTTAAGCTTAAGGAATCCTAGTTCAAGGGATTCAGGAATTCGTAATACCAAGCGGCAACTAGTGCCCAAGAGGATATACCTTAGAAAGGCTTCTATCTCTTGCAGATCCATGCGCAAGCCTTAGAAAGGCACTTAACGCTTTAAGATTAAAAGAGGAACTGCACTTTATTTAATTATTTAAATCTTAAACGTTACTCTTGCTAATAAAAATAGATTTTGGCCGCCAGATTTATATCTGGCGGCGAACAAATTTGCTACCCAT
>NC_090617.1:142601-147320 GCF_004359215.1 Bremia lactucae
TTCTCTGCAAAAATTACCGCTGACCGAATGTCGGTTACGTAATCGTCCTCAGTGACGAGTACGCAGATCTGCTGTATTTTCCCACCATGCAGATCTATCAACAACCGCTTAGGTTCTAGGGTTGGTAATTGAGTTATCTCCAAAGTTAACTTCGGAGGCGCATACATCTCAAGAGTAGAAGCGCCTAATCTCGAACCGTCATTAACCAAAACATTTAATATCTCGGTTTCTTCCTATGATTTATTCACAAGCTGCCGAGCGATTAATCCCTCGGGGTCGAGAAGTCTAGTTACTTCAACTATCTGAAGAGATTTCTCCTCAAGCACATGGGGACCTTTTCCCTCAACGTCTTCCGAGTGTGATTGCGCTATCACATTTAGTCCTCTAAGGTCGACTCTCTACACGACCTAGTTTGATCTTGTTGTCCCATTGGGTCAATCGGTATATTCGTTGAATGTCGCCCGCTAGGCGTATATTCATGTCTCAATACACTCGACTTCTTCGAGTAGTGGACCTTCGGCGCTGCCTGTGCATTCGCACAGGCGCCGGCTGCTGAATCCACAGTGTAATTAGTAATCACACTGTGATCTTGTGCAGTCGTACTAATGACCGTACCATAGGTGAGGCCATCGCACTCACTCGTAGTACATCCATACGCTTGGGACGCTCCAAGACGTTCATCAGATGGCCGTCTGATGAACAAGTGGCAGGCATCTTTACGGTTCGATGCTTCCAGCTGATTCTTGGCTCATATTTCTGAGCCAAGGTAAACCTAGGATAACATCAAATTTGTCATCCAAATCCAGTACGATGAAACCATCATCGTACTGTAAATCTTTTAACGTGTAGTGAAATTTCACAACGCGTTTCATTCCTGTTATCGATGCGCCTGTCTATAGACGCACCGTCATCTTTGCTTACGGGATGTCGCGCTCAACATATTTGAGCCTACGACCCTCTAGCGACTGGCGACGAATAAAGTTTTTTTACGCTCCGCACTCCACCAGGGCTCTAAGTGACAAATCATTTGTCACTTTTAACTTCAAGGTGATGAGGGATACCTCATCACCGGGTGCAGAGACACATAATGATTGTGTGTCTGTAGCAACTTTTGTCACAAGATTTGCAAATTCTCTTGAGGTTTCTGGATCAATAGGTCGTTGCGCCCCTACCGAACCCGACCGTTTTTTGGTGGTCCGCCTCGCTGTTGCGATTTCGTAACAACGTCGGATCCGCGACCGTTGCCCTTTTTGGCATACGGTCCAAAATTACGTTCAGTACCTTTCGGTGCTGGACGTGGGGCACTACACTCATGAGCGTAATGTCCTAATTTTTGGCAGCGATGGCATTTCTGCGATCGCTTATTTTTCGGAAAGCGAGGTCTCTCGCTTTGGACGTAGGAAAGGTCCATGGGTTCTGGACCTTCAAGCTCGTGTCGTCCTGGAGGACGATATGATGACGAACTCGCTTGAGCCTGTCTCAAGCCAAAGTCCTCCTGTTTGGCGAAGGATATTGCCTTTTTAAGCGTATCCAGTTCCAAGCGGAAAATTTGGGTCTTTACGGGACCATCCGTAAGACCTTGCATGAACACCGTAATCAACGTGTATTCATGGACTGGGTTATTTGTTATACAACTCGCTAAAAGTCGTATGTGCTGGGCATATGCATGAACATCACGCTTGCCTTGCTTGAGTTTCAGAATCTGAACGAGCTCTGAACTCAGCCCTTGGCAATTCAAACGTCTGTTTGAGTCGGGTTTTAAAAACCTCTAGTGACCCAAAGACATACGGGTCGCGCAACTTGAGGCCCAATGCCCAAGTTTTGGCACGACCTGCCATATTTGATTGAGCGAATACGACTTGCCTTTGCTCATCGCTGATGTAACGTGTTCTTATGGCATCGTCCAACTCGACAAACCATCTCAAGAGGGAGTCTTCTTCGACTCCCCTATACTTAGAGATGTTAATCTTTAAAGTTTCGGGTCGACGCGTTTGCGTCATCCCAGGGGTCTGTGCCTGTTGTAATCTCAACAATTCCGCCTGTTGAGAGCCTTGCTGATTCAGCAAGGCTACTTTTTCCTTCATCTCGTCAAGTTCATGTTGTATGAACTTGGTGATAGTTGAATGGAGGGCATCTCTGTCTAAGGTGGACAGTAATGCCAGGATTGCACCGTTTCCTACGGTCGAACTCATTCGTTCAACCGCACTCCTTTCTTTATCACTTAGAAAGGAGAAGCTTTCAGGGAAAACGTGATGCGTTTTCCCACTATCATCTAACATGTCCATGTTAGATGTGAGAAATGTGGTCCTTGGACGGACTTCAAAGTGGTACCAGGTGTAACGGGGCACTACGACTTGTACTGTTTCAGTACAAGTCCACTTCACACTGCTTCAGTTGTGAGTGGTGCCTTACGTTAGGTGACTTACACTGTACGTGCAGAGGAAGACTTCTCTTAAGACAAGTAGACTTAAGAGGGTAAAATGAAAACTGTATTAAATATAGTTAAGTGTCTCTTAATCTATCTCTGTAAATGCTAACTTAACTACAAACTAAACTTAACATGTAAATGAATTCTTATCTCTATCTTATCTTTAACTCTCTTTGATTACTACTACAGCTGATTAGTCTGCGGAATAAATAGATATAATGGCCTATACCTATTTATGGATAAGAATTCTGAATATTAAATTATAAAGTAATATCCTCCAAATAATATCTACCTTTTAGATAATATGTTAATTAACAACCTTTAAGTGTTAATTTGATGCAACGATACACCTCGTTATACACACACCCTAGCACAGCGAGGAAGCGGTTAACTGCTTCTTTTGCGTGCAGTGAGGCAGTTGTGGTGGGCGCGTTAGCAATCTCACCCAACACACTAAGAACTCTGATTAAGTGTCGTCACGGGAGCGGTAATCTGTCTCCTCGTGCGCACTTACCAAGTAGGAAGTAGTTTTCAGACTGATTTATATTTAATAGAATTAAATACAAATATCTATTTTTACCAATTAAAATGATATCTCTATAGATATCATTTATTATGTATTGCGAGCGTATCTTTATTGATACCTCGCGTAACGGATGACGCTAGCCGTCATCACGGATGGCGCTGGGCGTCTACCTTCCTAATGTGAATGCACCCAAGTGCATCACATCCACAAGGATTGGTCACAAACGTGCACCACACCCGAGTGTTGGGTCTAATTACTTATTATTTAGTAATTGATCATCCTTTTAAGAACGTTAAGTGTACTTAAAGGATCTGTGTAACATAAGGGCAACTTTAGCCCGTTACACCATCCCCCTCTTTAAGAACGAATTTACAGTTTTAAATTCGTCAAAGAGGAGAGAGGAACTGCGAGCAGCTTTACGCGCCGCTAGTTCACTCGATCACTTTAGCGCATGTGTTTCCATACACGGCGCCCAAGATGCCACCTAAAAAGGGCCACGTTCGTGGGTCGTCTGCGAAGACGTCCACTCAACCTCGCACTAAGCGTACGCGCCGCATTTATTCGCCGGCCGCGTCTAATGCCTTAGTCGGAACGCATACAGCCACTGCGGCTGTTGGGCTAACAAGGCTAAAGGTTTAATCCCACTTTAACAGTGAGAATGTTGATTCGTCGCTCATTGTCGACTACAATGAGTCGACACCGTTGCCGTCACCTCATAGTAGTGATGCGGACAACGAGCTCATGAGGAGTGATGATGCGGCATTATTGCCCATCCAAACTTCTCTCATGGCTCACAACATGGAGACGGCATCGTTTACGGATGCTGTCCCATCGTCTGCGCTGGAAAGCGCAGCGACAAATAATGAGAGCGCTGCCCATAAAGGCGCAACTGCTTCTCCGTTGGGTATTACCACAACGCCTTATGCTCAGAATATAATTTATAATGGTTATGACATAGAGGATTCGGAGCCTAAAGCTCCGCCGACGACACGTGAACGTGCTCAGTCGGTGTCACAAGCAAGTCGTTTAGAACGCGGCTATGTGACTTGTGTTATTCCAAAGATGCCCCCTCCATCTAAATGGCCTCGTTTAGACGGGCCAAGAGCGTCGCTCCTAGAGCGCGCTCTTGTAGACGCACATAATTGTTATTGCGTCTGTCAATCATGGAGGGCTCAGGGAAAATACGCCCAAGCGATTTTCCCGATCCCGGTCGTGTTGCGTTCAAATGAAACGCCCGACCAATGCAAGGCGGAATTTCTGCGCCGCATTCATCCGCATTTTGATGCAATGAAACAGCGGTCGCAGCGAATTAATTTCGCCCGTTTGCGTGTGAAAGAAATTATGGGTGGTACTGTACCCCCTGTTTCTTCTCACTACGCTACTTCTGCTAGTCGATTTGAGACTAGCGAAGTGGCCTCAGCTGGTGCTCCTTTTCATAGGCAGCAACCAAGCCGGGCACATCAATACGTAGGGTATCGATCGGTTCCCAAGAGTCAAAACTCTTCGGGTAACCTTTCCATTGGACGAGGATCTGGTACCCTTGCGTCACGGAGCGGTGGGCAAGCAACCTTCCAACAAGGAAGCGTTGATTCCCACCCGCATCCATTAGTGCCGGTGGCGCCCGATAGGAGCGGCGATCTCGCCCACCTAATCGCGGCTGCCTTACCTTCGTCCGTTCAGTCGCATGCTGCTGAACGACGTATTGCGGATCTCGAGGGTCAAGTCTCGCGACTGACCTCGGATCTCGTTGATGTCCGAGCGAAGG
>NC_090617.1:153608-159682 GCF_004359215.1 Bremia lactucae
GACAGCGAGCGCATCTCTTGCACATACTCTTGCAGAGATCGCTTCGCCTGTCGCGCTCCAAAGAAGCGCGCCTAAAGCAACACTTCGTTGTTCGGCGGCTGATACATGGCGCGAATCTTTCCTTAAAGATCGCCCATGTAGAGAACGCTTTTCTGTCCGCCATAAGCGCCGAGTAAGCCCACTCTGAGGCCTTACCGTGCAGATGCGACATGGCGTACGACACCATCCGGCTGTCGTCCTCGATGAGCTGGGCGACACCGCATTGCTCCACGGCTAAAAGCTAGTGTACGATCGTGTGCGCCGCAGTTCCATCGAACTTGGGCGGGTCCATACAAATGGGCCTTGGCTGATGCGGCCGGGCAGAGAGCATCTCAACAGTCCTGTTGAGAGCCTCGCTCCGAGCCTGCTCATGCCTCAGCTCATCCTGAGTCTGAGTGACGGATTCCGCCGCAGCATGGCTTTGTGCCTCGGACGCGGCCCTCCGCTGTCCGAGCACGATACCTCCAATTGAGCAACATGTTGCTCAGGAGGACTACCCAGGAGTCTGGCCAGGGCTTGTTCACCAAGTCCTTGCGCCATTAGCCCTGCCACCTCCCGATGATTTCGGAGAGGTGGGGAAAATGAGCCCAAATATTATTGAGGCTCATCCTCACGTACACACGCAGAGATGCGGATCGTGGGAATGATTTCAAGTGCTACCAAGTGTAGGCGGGCACGTCGTAACACTATAGCACAGCGAGGAAGCGGTTGAACTCCTTCTCTTGCCTGCAGTGAGGTAGTTGTGGTGGGCGCGTTAGCGACCTCAGCCAACACACTAAGAACTCTGGTAAAGTGTCGTCACGGGAGCGGTAATCCGGCTCCTCGTGTGCACTTATCAAGTAGGAAGCAGTTTTGAGACTGATTCATAATAATCGTATAAATATAAATACCTATTTTTACCAATCAAAATGTCATCTCTATAGATAACACTTAATATGTATTGCGAGGATATTTCTCTAGATACCTCGCGTAACGGATGACGCTAGCCGTCATCCCTCCAAATGTGAATGCACCCATGTGCATCACATCCACAAGGGTTGGTCACAAATGTGAGTGTTGGCTCTAATTACTATTATTTAGTAATTGACCATCCCCTTAAGTGCACCAAATGTGCTTAATGGGGACTGTGTAACATTAGGGCAACTTTAGCCCGTTACAGTTTTGCTGTTTGAGAATGGTCACGAAATGTTTGCATCAGACGCTGTCTACAATGATCAGATGATTTTTGCTCTAAGTGTATGATGAGTGCTCGAGGCGTATTGAAAAATTGTTGTACGAAGAGGACGAAATTGCAACTGGTTCTAATTACGTTTTAATTATCTTACTTTAGTAATGAGAATAGGAACTTTTTTAAGGTTCCACCGATACAAACTAGGATGCAAATTTACCTTTGCTTACTGTAACAAAATCATCTTCAAAAAGCTCACCACTTTCGGTGATAAGAATCTCTTTGCTAGGAGCACCACTCTCTGACCCTACGGCCTCAATGGCATCCAACACCTCATATCCCGCCAACGCCCGGCCAAACACGACGTGGCGGCCGTCGAGCCACGACGTTTTTTTGAAGCAGATGAAGAATTGGCTACCGTTAGTGTTGGCGCCCGAGTTCGCCATGCTAAGAGTGCCCCTGCCAGCGTGTTTTCTTGTATTAAAATACGTCATATCGTTAGCCAGGAATCGCATAAAGAGAAATGCCACCTTACAGCTTAAAATTTTCGTCAGGAAACTTTGCACCGTAGATGCTCTCGCCGCCCGTGCCATCAAAGTTGGTGAAGTCGCCGCCCTGCACCATAAAGTCAGGGATGACACGGTGAAAGATGCTTCTCTTGTAATACAGCGGGTTCCCGCTTTTGCCGACGCCCTTCTCGCCCGTGCATAGTGCGCGGAAATTCTCCACCGTTTTGGGCACCGTCTCGCCATAAAGTCCCATTACAATGCGGCCAACATGCTTCCCATCGATGCTTACATCAAAATAGACCTGGTTGGTGGTTTTTAAGCTCGTGTCGGCCTTTAACGCAAGCATTAATGCCGTCAGAAATAAAATCAGCAGGAATTTTGACGAGCTCGCCATCTTTGTTATGACGTCAATGAGGTATAAAGGTTGTATTGACGAAATTGATTACGTGTTCATATTGGGGTAAAATTGGACAAGTATCTTTTAACGTGTAATTAACAAAACTTTGATCAAAAAGTAGGAACGGAGCGCTGAATCGCTTCATTAGTTTCTAGTTTGCGCGTGTGCACAAAATTGCGTACAATCATTCATTCGTTTAGGCCGTGTATTATCGGCAAGATTGTGGTGGTACGTCATCCTTACTGCATCACGCGAGCAGAGGGTTGCTTTAATAATGGTAATTGCACTGGCTTTTTACGTAAATAATTTCAGTGGGGGAGATCTTCACCCTCGACACTTTCATTACAGTAAATAGCATCCGATACAACGATGGCGAGCCCGTTAATATCCGTTCTAGTTGTGTTTCTAGCAGCCTTGGCGCTTAAGGTGGAAGCCGGTAAAAAACCTAAAATTACCAACCAGGTCTTCTTCGATGTAAGCATCGATGGGAATCATGCTGGCCGCATCGTTATGGGACTTTATGGCAATACGGTGCCCAAGACGGTGGAGAATTTCCGTGCACTATGCACGGGCGAGAAGGGCCTAGGCGAGAGCGGAAAGCCGCTGCATTACAAGGGAAGCATCTTTCACCGTGTCATTCCTAACTTTATGTTGCAAGGCGGCGACTTTACCAGCTTTAATGGCATGGGCGGTGAGAGCATCTACGGTAAAAAGTTTCCTGACGAAAATTTTAAACTGTGAGGCGATATTCTCTTGGTCATATGCAATACTGCTGACTAACAACCTCTTTTTTAGTAAACACGCTGGCAAGGGCACTCTCAGCATGGCGAACTCGGGCGTTAACACGAATGGCAGCCAGTTCTTTATCTGCACTACTAAAACTTCATGGCTGGACGGCCGCCATGTCGTGTTTGGTCGAGTTATTTCGGGCTTTGATGTGCTTGATAACATTGAGGCCGTCGGGTCACAGAGTGGTACCCCTAGCAAAAAGGTTGTCATCACAGAAAGTGGTGAGCATCTAGGAAATGATATCGTTGCGGTGGAATAAGCAGGCATTTGAACGATGGTACTGTTTTAACAAATAACCTCAGGTTGAGATGCTATTCAATAATTGACAAGTGAAAATTGACAATGTGTGGATGAAATGAACTGTAATTTCGTATTGACTTGAGGAAAGAAAATCCGAGACTGATGATATTGTGTTAAAATTATCTACTTACCCTTAATGCTCAAAACTATGCACATAATTAAGTTAAGAAGCCGTACAGCCCACGCACCCCTTTTGGCATCACCATACCCTTAAATTATTATGAAACTGTAACAAGGACATTTTCACTAGTACTGATAAGTACTAGTTAAGCTTACACTGATTACAGTGTAGGTGAGGTGCCTCGTAACATCACGTACACAAGAGTACAGGAAGGTTTCTACGAGGCTTCTAGTGGAACGGGGTGGATCGTTACATTAAATTAACACTTGAAGGTGTATAGACACACTCCCCTTTTGGTATAGCCACACACCCTCCCCGTCTGTATTCATATAAAATATTTTCACAGCATGGTCATTCCACAGATCCCCCCAAATTTCATTTGGAAACCAAATATAGCCAAACCCCCTAATTATCTATTTCTGTATTTACGAGAGTAGCGTAATGGTGGCAACTTGTTGATAGCTATAATCATATTGAGAAACCTTTATGCAGGCCTTCCCAGCTTCAGAAGCTTAAAAGGGCCTGCAAAAAGATTTCTCAATAATTGTGTAATTTCTTTGTTTAATAGCAAGATGCTTTTCAGCAAAGAATTTACAAGCGAAAGCCGACAAACCTGAAACATAAGGAAATTGTGGCTTGGTTGCGTCCATGGTAGGTACAAAAAACACAATTTTTTTTAAGGTAAGTATGCACTTCCGCAAAAGTCAGTAGAAGTTAAGTAAAATAAATTCATCCTTAGCCTGACCGCCAAAGACTAACTTACATGCATGCGCAAGAGCACAACTCCGACCCTTGTCGCTTATTTCCAGCTCAACTTTTCCCTCGTGCTCGATTTGCTGCTCTTTCTTTTCGCTCCTATTATGACTTGCCAATCAAGTGCGGGCGCTCGTGGCTTTTTCTCACCTGTTAATAACAGTGCATCT
Source organism: Bremia lactucae (assembly GCF_004359215.1). Lineage (NCBI taxonomy): Eukaryota > Oomycota > Peronosporomycetes > Peronosporales > Peronosporaceae > Bremia > Bremia lactucae. The sequence goes on from NC_090617.1 coordinate 157,855, forward strand.
AACATCGCCAAGCGAAACACGGTAACACGGTTTCTGATGCGCTCAGGGGCAGTCACACCCATTACAATACAGGTGTCCCTCGGATAACTTGTAGCCACTGTGGAGGATAAAAGCACAAATTATCTGAGGTTATATGTTACGTGAAGGATAAATATGTAACGGCCTAAAGTTGCCCTAATGTTACACGATCCCCGTTAAGTACACTAATTTAGTTATTGACCATCTCCTTAAGTACGTTAAGGACACTTGGTGTACTTAAGGAGATGGTCAATAACTAAAGTATAGTAATTAGACCCAGCACTCGGGTGTGGTGTACATTTGTGACCAACCCTTGTGTATGTGATGCACATGGGTGCATTCACATTAGGAGGGATGACGGCTAGCGTCATCAGTTACGCGAGGTATCTATAAAGATACGCTCGCAATACATATTAAATGATATCTATAGAGATAACATTTTAATTGGTAAAAATAGGTATTTGTATTTAATTCTATTAAATATAAATCAGTCTGAAATTTACTACCTACTTGGTAAGTGCGCACGAGGAGACGGATTACCGCTCCCGTGACGACACTTTACCAGAGTTCTTAGTGTGTTGGGTGAGGTCGCTTGCGCGCCCACCACAACTACCTCACTGCACGCAAGAGAAGCAGGTTTAACCGCTTCCTCGCTGTGCTAGGGTGTGTGCTTAAGTAGAGCGTGGCCGCATTACGACGTGCCCGCCTACACTTGGTAGCACTTGAAATCCTTCCCACGACCCGCATCTCTGCGTGTGTACGTGAGGATGAGCCTCAATATTGATTGGGCTCATTTTCCCCACCTCTCCGAACATCATCGGGAGGTGGCAGGGCTAATGGCGCAGGGACTTGGTGAACAAGCCCTGGCCAGGCTCCTGGGTAGTCCTCCTGAGCAACATGTTGCTCAGTTGGAGCAGTTTGAGGCATTCGTGCTCGGACAGCGGAGGGCCGCGTCCGAGGCACAGAGCCATGCTGCGGCGGAGTCCGTCACTCAGACTCAGGATGAGCTGAGGCATGAGCAGGCTCGGAGCGAGGCTCTCAACAGGACTGTTGAGATGCTCTCTGCCCGGCCGCATCAGCCGAGGCCCATTCGGATGGACCCGCCCAAGTTCGATGGAACTGCGGCGCACACGATTGTCCACTGGCTTTTAGCCGTGGAGCAATGTGGTGTCGCCCAGCTCATCGAGGACGACAGCCGGATGGTGTCGTACGCTATGTCGCATCTGCGCGGTAAGGCCTCAGAGTGGGCTTACTCGGCGCTTATGGCGGACAGAAAAGCGTTCCCCTCATGGGCGATCTTTAAGGATAAGATTCGCGCCATGTACCAGCCGCCGAACAACGAAGTGTTGCTTCAGGCGCGCTTCTTTGGGGCGCGACAGGCGAAGCGATCTCTGCAAGAGTATGTGCAAGAGATGCGCTCGCTGTCCGCATCCATAACCGTAGGTCCGATTCCGGAGCACATTAAGGTGCCCACGTTTATGAACGGACTACGGCATGGCCCATCGCGACAGGCCCTTTTCAGAAAGGTGCCGTCGACGATGGAAGAGGCAATCCAAATTGCCTTAGTTGAGGAGCAATCCTACAACAGTGCCTCGGCGACAGCTTGGTATAAGCCGTCGGCCGAGAGGACAGATGCCACTCCTATGGAGTTGGGCAATGCAGACGTGGTCTGTTTTAAATGCGGCAAGCGCGGCCATATGATGGCTCGCTGCTATGCCAGGGTCCCTGCTGGGGCAAAAATGCCCAGCAAGAGGACTCCCTTCCCAAAGGGCGATGGCAAGAACCAGCGTGCGAGACGCATGAGTTCTGC
>NC_090617.1:161405-169216 GCF_004359215.1 Bremia lactucae
CGTTGCACTCCTGGCTAACGCACCCCTTCCAACCGCACCAGGCTCTTGGCACTGTGCCGGTTTATGCGACGCATGACTTCTTGTCAGCTCGCCGTCTACTGCCACAGGCTCTCGGCTCTGTGCAGGACATTCGGACGCATGACTACTTGTCATCGTCCTATTCACTACCTCAGTCTCCACGAGCTGGGTAGGAATTGGTGACGTTTGACATCCCGTCAACGCACCCTCAACTGTGTTCGACACGACATCAGTTGCATAGGCCTCTCGCAGGAGCACATCCTTTCCGGTGTCCTGCGTAGAGTTCGCAACTGTGCGTGTACGCCAGTCTATCCATGGTTGGTACTTTGCCAACCATGGCATGCCTAGGATGAGGTCATACGGACTCTCCATTCCTAGCACTGTGAACTTCTCTTTACAAGAGAAGTCACTAAAGCTGAAGGCGAGTTCTACCTGAACTCCCTCAGACTTAACGAGCGCGCCGTTCGCTAAACGAACGGTCGCCTCTTCTCGCTTGCCATCCTGGCAAAGCGACTCAAACATCGCCGGTCTCTTTCTTAGAGCCCCGAGTTTCACAAAATTTTGTGATGCACCCAAATTCACTAGGAGGGTCATCACCTGGTGATAGCCTCTTTCATGAGCGCTATAGACCAGCAGGTATGAGGTCCGAAATTTTGAGACCTCAGGGACTATGCTATTCATTTGTTCCACAACTCTGAACTTAGGGGTAGCTTCAGAGTCCGCGTCAGTAGGGCTCCCGCCCCTACTGCGCTCCTGCATTTCCTGACCCCTCAGTGGTCGATGCAGAGCTCATGCGTCTCGCACGCCCTTTGGTAAGGGAGTCCTCTTGCTGGGCGTCTTCGCCCCAGCAGGGACCCTGGTATAGCAGCGAGCCATCATATGGCCGCGCTTGCCGCATTTATAACAAACAACGTCTGCATTGCCCAACTCCATGGGAGTGGCATCTGTCCTCTCGGCCGACGGCTTATACCAAGCTGTCGTCGCGGCACTGTTGTAGGATTGCTCCTCAACCAAGGCAATTTTGATTGCCTCTTCCATCGTCAACCGCACCTTTTTGAAAAAGGCCTGTCGCGATGAACCATGCCGTAGTCCGTTCACAAACGTGGGCATCTTAATGTGCTCCGGAATCGGACCTACGGTTATGGACGCCGACAGCGAGCGCATCTCTTGATCGTACTCTTGCAGAGATCGCTTCGCCTGTCGCGCTCCAAAGAAGCGCGCCTGAAGCAATACTTCATTGTTTGGCGGCTGGCACATGGCGCGAATCTTTACCTTAAAGATCGCTCATGTAGGGAACGGCTTTCTGTCCGCCATAAGCGCCGAGTAAGCCCACTCTGAGGCCTTACCGCGCAGATGCGACAAAGCGTACGACGACATCCGGCTGTCGTCCTTGATGAGCTGGGCGACACCGAATTGCTCCATGGCTAAAAAAACCAAGCCAGTGGACAATCGTGTGCGCCGCAGTTCCATCGAACTTGGGCGGGTCCATCCGAATGGGCCTCGGCTGATGCGGCCGGGCAGAGAGCATCTCAACAGTCATGCAGAAGTGTCCACACCTTGTCATTACGCAAACCGGTCGTCAATTGAAGTGGTGTCGAACGGGGGTCATTGAAAGTTGACCTTGGAGCTATTTGCTAAGAAAGAACTATACCGTGAAATTGATGGTGAGGTAAGGAGTTTGCTTGTCATATGCATTTTTTAGCGCGAATGTGAATTTCTAGACCCGATGATATTAAAGTCGATGTTTTTGGGCAGGCTTATATGTGGATAGGGAAAAAATTGAGTGCGCTTAGGCCTGTACAGTAACATAGAGAAAGATTCACGCATTTTGAATCAATACGGGCCTTTTGTACTGGTCGTCGGAATACGCAAGGGCTTAAGATTGGTGATTTGGTGCTACTTAATGCTAAGAACCTACCTATGCACGCGGTATCAGCGGTCGGGAGTGCGAAGCTTCGTCCGCGATCAGAATCATGGCAGCGCACCCGACATTCTATGTGGGGATGCTCAAGGGTCTACCTTGATCCGTCGGACCGGTCTGAAACAGACGCCACAGTTTCCAATCATTTGATGGAGGTCATTAGCCGAGAGAACAGCAGACCCCTTACGTGGTGGATGACCGGTCGTCCCTGAAGGGTTCGCAGGTGGAGATACGCCTGCTGGCGTTTCGTCAACTTGATGGATTCCGAAGAGGCGCTCAACGCCTCTACAATCCCTTGAAACTCCAGGTCTTGAACAGACGCTTTGCGTATAAGCTCGAACAATGACGATTTAAGGTGCACAACGTGTGCCAATTCGTATCCAAGACGTCTTGACAGAGCGTCCGCTAGCAGATTCTGCTTTCCTGGCTTGTAAGCCAGCGCAAAGTTGTAATTTGCAAGAAATGATAACCATCGCGCTAAGCGCTGTGGCAATGGGGTGGCTGGGTCACCGTCCTCAACTAGGCATGGTCTGTATAGAGGACAAAGGGTTTGCTGCCCAGCAGGTGATCCCGAAGCTTGACAAGGGCGTATTTTGTTGCGAGAAGTTCCTTGTCGTGCACTGGATAATTCTTCTCAACGGCCTTTAGCTGCCGCGATTTGAACAAAATTACCCGTTCATTACCATTGCCATCCAGCTGCTACTGAGCAAAACCAGCGGCAAAGTCTGATGCATCACACACCACACTAAATGGACGATCCTCGTCCGGCAATGCCAATATTGGTGCCGACTGTAGGCTCAACTTAATCGCTTCAAAAGCTTGTTGAGCCTCCTCAGTCCACGACTAGACCCGTCGTTCTTCCGCAAGTTGGGCAATGGCCTGGCCATATTTGCGTGATTATCGCTCTACTTGTGCCAATAGCTCGCGAAACCCAATCACTAGCGTAAATCCTTCTGGGATGATGGCGTTGGTCATTGTGCATTTGCACAAATCTTCTCCGGATCCGCACGGATTCAACCCTTCCCAATGAAACATAAAAAAAGGAATCTTTTCCGCCCCAAAGAAGCACTTGTTGATGTTCACAAAAAGTCTATTCTCGCGCTTACTCATCAACACTGCTTGAACATGCACAATATGCATCTGAACATCCGTTTAACCCGCTTCAGCCTTGCTATGAACGAATATTTCGTCAAAATACGTTCCACAACGGCCAAAGAGTTGCGTAACCAGCCTATTAGCTGGCGCGTTAGAAAGCACTTGGGGCATGACCAACAATTCTCTCAACATCCCACAGGGAGTCCTCACTGCTATGGAGGAATATCTGATTCCCTCATGAGTAGTTGATAATAGCCGTCGACCATGTCGAGCGTGCTAAAAATACTGCACCCGTCCATGTTGTTCCGCAACAATGTGCTTCCTCTGGGGCTTGACATGCAACCTTAAAATGGCAAGGACATGAGTCCCCCCGCGAAAGGCAAGGAACCCCTGCCTCTCAAGACAAACGGTGCAGCTTAAAGCATGCTGAGAGCGATCACTAAAATCATTCCTATCGTGGAGATGCAAACTAGCACCACCAGCAGCACTCTTTCCTTGACGACCACTTAGTTCCTGGTGACGCGAACTAGCGTCACCAGAGTGATCATCGCCCACGGAGATGACTCCACACCAAAGAGGTCCGACGCGTCGATTACCTCGTCATCACCTCTTTGGTTGTCACGTTAGAACCCAAAAGTTTAACGGATTCGGTCCCCGGGTGATCCGGTGGCCTTTACAGTAGCCACTGAGTCGCGATGCCGGTGACTTTTACCGTCACCTGCAATGTCAGCAAGATGCCATACTTCAGTCACCTCAATGGAATTAAGAGGTGACGTATTTTCCACCGTAGACGCTAATGCGTCTACTGAAATATTTGTATGCCAACAGCTGCACTGATCCGTGCTGCTGCTAGCTTTGCGGCCTCACGGGCCGCGGCCACTTACTTATTTGTCGCCATGTTGATTTTGGTCAAAATCTATAATGCTAATATAATCGGAATTTAATTAAATCCAATAATGCAAAATTACAGTGAAAGACATAATGGTATTTTCTGTCACCCTACATCATTTACTATAGTGACTGTTGGGGTGACGTAACGGGGTGTTCCGTTACATAATTGTTTTATATAACGAGGAATAATAAATATTATATCTCATGAGAGGAATTAAATAAGGAAGTACAAAATTATTATCTTTATTAATTTTGACTTAATTAGTTTTAATATTACCGAATTGGATAATATTGATGCAATAAGACATTAGCTCTATTGATTGGTTGATTTAAGTCAAAATTCAACCCCGCCACCTGATTTTGGTCGTTTCTTTGTTGCTACCGGTACGTAATTAAGTGACTGGCCTTGATCAGCGACAAGGACGATGCTGTGTGTCCGCGCGCTGGTGCTGCGCGCGTCCGCAGTGGCTGCCTTACCCGCCCGAAATCAAGTGTCTCGCGCCTTTAGCGGTAATTGGGAATATCCGAAGGTAGAGGGCAGCGTGGTTGATGTCACGAAGGCGCTGACGACCATCGGTGCTCGTCTTTCCATCCCTACGGCGCCGCTGTACTTCACCCGGCTAAAGGTGGATTACATTGTGCGCGAAATGAAGGGTAAAGAAGAACTACAGAAGGTGCACGAAACTTTGCTACTCTGCGATGCTAAAATGGCCTACCCTTCTACACTTGCGGCCGGCAGCTTCATTTCAGCTTGCATTAAACAAGACGCCGCCGACACGGCTCTTAATTTTTTGCGCCATGCCGAAAACATTCGGTGCTACTTGAAAAATCAGAGTTTTGTTCGTCTAGCAGAGTATTATGCTGAGCTGAATGACCAAGATACTGTCGATGAGATCGTTAACATCATGGCTGCGAAGGGTGTGCCCTTGACTTACAAGATGTACACGTTTCGCGTCCTTAATGCCAAGAAACAGGGAAAATGGGATGAGGCTATAGCTCTAGCGAGGGAAGCGGCTGCCGAGCTTCAAATAAACTCGCACCTTATTATCGAATTGCTTCGTGATCAAAATGGAAACATTTACAAGGAGCATGTATGTACAGCTAGCCATAAAAGTTTCTTAAGGAAATGACTTTTATGTCTGGATTTGCAGGTTCAATTGGCCAAGTATCTTGCAGACAAAGGCGATGTGTTCGTGAATGAACGACTTGCTGATATTTTCGCAGGGGGAGATGGCAATCTACCGGAAGTTAAAGTAGAGGAGACAAAGCAGGCCGGAAAAGAACCCGAAAAGAATGAGCGAACGGCAAAGGAGCACAAGAAAAACTAGATTAATGACAGCACAATTTGCAGATTCAATGGCGATGCTGATGCGAACGACATTTACATTGTTATAAATGCTGCGATAATGTTACATGTAATAACGGTCGCGGTGTAAACTTTTTTTCTTTGTGTATCTTTTGAAGGTTGCCTTATTAACAATATCGCCAAAGCTAATCAAGCGTGTCGCCGCAAGTACACGATAATGGAAGCCGTTAAGGTATCAAATAAACAAGCGTCGTGTTGCACGAATGAAGCTTGCAAGGCGCTCGCCGAACCTATGCTGTTATATATGGTGCCCAGAGGATTGAATTTTGTCGTATCTGTTTTTGAATGTAAGAAGTTGTCGTGAAGGTCTTCAGCTACCGCATTTGCGATCTCGCCTGTTTTTCGATGGCCATGATGCTTCTTGATGAGACCTGTCTAATTTCTTATTAAAAATGCAAGCAGCCATCTTTATTATCTGTTCGCGATAGCTCATGTCCTACTTCAGTATAATGCGTTCGAAGTTGTTGGCAACGAGCGATCGACACTTGCAAACCATTGTGATTTACGTTCGTCCGAGTTAGAGCGTGCAAAAGCATACATGTGGGTGGTGCATGATACTGCAGAGACGTATGAAGACGTTTCAAAGACAAATTTGGCTGCTGGAGATGCTCATGTTTTTATCAACGAGAAACTTCGTATGGATCCCGGGATGCAATCCTACGCAATGCAGACATGATTGTCACGGTTTCCTCGGTCTGATACGTGCCGAAGCCACATAGCACGTTTTTTTCACTGGAAATCTTTATAGTATATTTGAAGTACCTATTAAAAATGGTAAGTTATTAAAACATGCAGCAGCACGTGGACGACATTACCAAATCTACAGGTTGCAGATAGGTCAAGTCGCTGTAGCTTGTTTTTTCGACCCACAAGTGCAAAATACAATAAGGTTGAACACTTCCAACGACAACTAAATTTTGACTCTGCAGCTCGTATCGCTCTCGACAGAGGTCGTGTAACGGGGTGTATCGTTACATGAAATTAACACTTAAAGTTCGTTAATTAATATATTATCGAAAAGGTAGATAATATTTGGAGGATATTACTTTATATAGCAATATTCAGAATTCTTATCCATAAATGGGTATAGACCATTATATCTATTTATTCCGCAGACTAATCAGCTGTAGAGGTAATCGAAGAGAGAGTTACAGATAAGATAGAGATAAGAATTCAATTACATGTTGAGTATTAGATTATAATTAAGTTAGCATTTACAAGATAGATAGAAGAGATACTTAATTTTATCAATACAGTTTTCATTTTACCCTCTTAAAGCTAGGTGCCTTAAGAGTAGTCTTCCTCTGCACGTACTAATGTACGTGAAATAACGTAGGCACCACTCGCAACTGAAGCAGTACAAGTCGAAGTGCCCCGTTGCACAACTAGTAGCACTTAGTAGTCCGTCCAAGGACCACATTTCCCACATCTTACATGGACGTGTTAGATGAAGATGGTATGTCTAAGAATACGATCTTTTCGTCTATGGATCTGATTGATGGGTTGTATCAAATCCTTATGCGTGAACGGGACATCCCGTACACAGCAGTGAGCACTCCCAGTGGGATGCTTTGGGAATGGCTAGTGATGCCCCAGGGGCTTAGTAACGCCCCTGCAACATTCAACAGATGTGTAACAAATCTGTTAAGACCGGTGCGAGAATTCGCACCAAGTTATTTTGACGATGTATTCGTCCATAGCCGAGCCATGGACGGTATGACGGACGTGGAACTTCATAAAACTCACGTTCGTCAGGTTCATACACTTATGCGAAATCATAAGTCGTATGGAAATCTCAAGAAGTGTGTATTCGCTGCAAGAAAAATGCGAAATACCACTTCTTGGGTGCATCGTCGGTAAACACGGCGTGCGCCCTGATCCCGAAAAGATCAAGGCAATCACCGACTGGCCAGTTCCAGTCGATGTCAAGGGACTTAGAAAGTTTCTTGGTTTAGTGGCATACTTGCACAAGTACTCTCGCAATTAAGCAGAGGTGATAGTTATCTCTCTCGTCTCTTGAAAAAAGACGATAAATGGTTATGGAACGCTGATTGTCAGCGTTCGTTTGAAGGTATCAAGCAAAGCTTGATGCAATCGCCCATCTTGGCGATTGCAGATCAAGACAGACCATTCCATGTGGGCTGTGACGCCAGCGATTTCGCAATCGGCTGCGCATTAATGCAATTCGATACAGACGGTGCGGAGCGCGTCGTCTGTTACCAATCGTGTCAGCTGTGACCAGCTGAACGCAATTACCCAGTGCATGACAAGGAACTCCTTGCCATGAAATATGCATTGGCTAAATTTAGGGTCTATCTCCTCGAAGATAGACCGTTCATCGTATATACGGACCATGCGTCATTACGCACGGCCGTAAATAGCCCACACCTCTCGCAAAGAATGGCGAGGTGGCTATCCTTCTTCGCGGAGTATAATTTCTCCGTCGAATATAAACCAGGACGACTTAATGTCGTCGCTGATGCGTTATCACGCCGACCCGATTTCGAGTCAGCAGTGCAC